>NC_048423.1:25335565-25345992 GCF_013103735.1 Etheostoma cragini | reverse complement strand
CCTCCAGCAGCAGCCTCCAGCAGCCTCCACCTGCAGCCTCCACCTGCAGCCTTCGGCAGCAACCTCCAGCAGCAGCCACCTGCAGCCTCCACCTGCAGCCTCACACACACTCTCCTCCCATCTGCCAGACGCTACAGAGCAGGAAGGTGCTAAGCTTTAATAGCACTGCTGAACCAGCAACCCGTCCAGTCCTCATCAGTAGAACCATGGGCTGTAACCTGTGTCATTTATAGCTCTTATATCAACATTTTGCATTCTTTTATTTGTGCAATTCCATTTCTGTGTCATTTATTTTAAAATAGGGCATGTGCATGTATATTGTTGTCTCGTCATTTATTGTTGTGTACTGTAAGTCCGTGACTGTCCGTGTGTGACTGATAACTTGTGCGTGTGTTTGTCACTGCTTCTTGTACACAGCTTCCCTATCAATCAAATGTATTTATTCAATTACAAAATCTAAACATCCAATCTAATTAGCCAAATGACAAAACAAATGTAGTTAATTTGTGTCTGTTGCTAACATGCATGAGCTACTAGCTTATGTAATACGTCGTGGTCCTGCAGGCTAAGGGACTGTACCTAATGGAGACACTCCAGGTAAAGAGCTACAGTAGAGTCTGTGTCTAATGACGTCATCAGTCTCCACGTGGATACGCACATTAGACGCTAACTAATTAAAATGCGCTAACACGCATGTATCTGACCAGGATAACCAAACTAATTAAAACATGTCAGCGCAGTACGTCCCCAGGTAATGGGTTAAATATTAGGTTTAAATATGGAAATTCATTTAGAAGGTAGCTCCAGAGGCAGCCTGACACAGAGACGTCTAAATGTGTATTTTGAGGGCGGCCTGTAGCTCGCTCAGTCAGTGCTGCTCCATGTGGGCTGAGTCCTGCAGTGGCCCGGGTTCAAATCCAGTCTGCGGCCGTTTGCTGGGTGCCCCCCCCCCTCTCACGTCTGTCCAGTACCATACCATACTGCTTGTTGCTAATTTATGTTACATCTTATTTTTTACCTATTTTATTGTTTTATTCCATTCTAATGAAATATATTTGAATATTTGTTTAGGCCTCCGTGTATGTGTGTGTGTGTGTGTGTGTGTGTGTGTGTGTGTGTAGCATTGATAAAACTGCATTTCATTGTGCGATCGTGTTAAACTTCCAACCTATGTCTATATGAAACCAAACCAACGCAGAAGTTTCTCTCCCAGGAAACAGATGGCTCGCTGCTTGTCCAGTGTGCACAATCCTGGATCATCTATCATGTGTGTATTTATCCATAATTGGTATATTTTGTAAAACATAAGTGTTAGGAACATAGCAAGCTAGCAGATGGACAGAGGAAAAGTGTGTTCTACGTCAGGAGAGGCTCTCTTTCTACTTACTCTGAGTTACAATTGGGGATGCAGCCAGGCTCTGTTCTGGGCCTGCTTCTCTCTACTACACAGGGAAATAAAGGCCACTGTCTGAGAATTTACAGTATTAATGATTTATTCAAAAAAAACAGTACGAACAGCAGATTTAAATGATCTTTTTCTCTAAAGTTGCCAAACTGCAAGGTTCTGTTCTTATGAAGAGAGCATGTATCTATATTGTGATTTAGAATACATTCCTCATCCTCTTCTTTAACAAACAACAGTTTCTGGACATACCACACAATTACCCAATATAATAGCAACGTGCACAAGGTCTGGTAATAATACTCTAGACAGCATCATGGACTTACAGTAGATAGAAATGAGACTTTTAATGGCTGACGAATGAATGAAGACAGATTTGTATCCAAAATAAACCACTAAAGCGTACTTGTTGCTCAGCACCCTCCTACTACCTTAAAGTGCTTTTGGACACATCTTTCTACTGAATAAGGCTGTTGGCTAAAAAAATATCTCTCACACAATGCGCTCGCAACCACAGATCAAGAACAACTTTGGTTTGCTCCAGTACAACTGCTAAGAAGACACAGAACAGTGAAGACTGAATGTGGGACATTCACATGAAATATCTTGTTTTTTTTTCTTCTCTGTTCCTTTTTTTTTTTTTTTTTACAACAAAATAGATCCTCTAAAGGGTTAAACTGCATGGCTGCTGTGCTGTTAATCGTAATCGTCATATTCTGGATCCATGTTTTCCCCCTGGTAGTACGTCCCCTGTGTGGAGTAGGACCTCGTCTTCATTGAACAGTTGGTGTCCATCAAAATAGCCTGAAAAGACAATTGTAAGAAACTGTTGTTTCTGCCACAAAATGTGTCAAAGGTGAGTGAAATACCTTTTTGTTACGCAGTAATACCCAGAAGCACATGTTGTGCTTACTTTAGTGCGGGATCCATATTTGGGGAGTTTCATGGTTTTACAGTCACTTATCCAGTTACATTACATATATACAGTATGTGTGAGACAAGGTTCATTCAGGGTACTTCAAATGAATTTGGGCTAAACGATATTGTGTTTTAGCATCGACATCACGTTGTGCGCATGGGCGACAGTCACATCGCAGGACGTTGCGATGTTGAGCTAAAACTTTTTTTGCTGCTTGATACTGTAGAAAAGTAAACTTCGTTTTCATTTTACATGATTATTACAGTCCGACCCTTCCCCTTTAAGACCGGTAGCCATGTGGACAGCCCCTTTAAGACAGGTAGCCATGTGGGCAGCCCCTTCAAGACAGGTAGCCATGTGGACAGCCCCTTTAAGACAGGTAGCCATGTGGGCAGCCCCTTTAAGACCGGTAGCCATGTGGGCAGCCCCTTTAAGACCGGTAGCCATGTGGGCAGCCCCTTTAAGACCGGTAGCCATGTGGGCAGCCCCCTTAAGACCGGTAGCCATGTGGGCAGCCCCCTTAAGACCGGTAGCCATGTGGGCAGCATATAGACGAAATATGCAAATGTTTGTGTCTTTGATGCTAGCTACAAGATTTGTTTATTGGTAATTTGCACATTTTTGAACTGAGCGAATTTTTTAAAATAATTTTTAGTTTCTGTCCATCCATCCATGTCTGTATGTTGTATGCAGATTAGGTGAAAACCACAGGAAGAGTTAGAAAAAGTAGGTATATAAGGCGTATACTATGTCATGTGATTCAGCTTAATTCAAGAATAGTGGAAAAGTAAGGTTATGAAATGTGCGAAGTGTAACCGCGTAAACCGGTCTAATTTGATTATAGCAGCACCTGTTGGTCCACATGGGTCATTTTTCATTTGTGAGGTGTAACATTTTGTTGACTTTACCTTCCAGGGCTTCCATATTTCTTTATGTTCATAAAGGATTTTATTGATTGTATGTATGTGTGCTTTGAATCTTACAATTTTCTCTTCTTGTCCCGGTGGACTCCTGAGGAAGATGCAAAGAGGAGCAAAAATAATATCCACTATTCCAATGATGGTCATCAGCCAGGGGAAGCCAATACTCTCAGCTATTGATCCTCCGATGGATGGACCTGGATCCGACAGGGACAGATCACATACACCCCTTCTTTAGTTTGGCTAGTTGGATTAGAGCAGCACTTTGCACTGCAACTCTCTACAGACGTATGGTTAACAACAGGTTCAGTTAGGATAAATACATGTATCCCTTGACCTTGAGTATATGAAAATGGAATAATGTAATTTTAAAATCTTTGCGATTTGACACAGTTGTATTTGGGCTATTTGGACCTAGGATATATATACATTTTGTTAAATATTCCAAATATTCTGAGTCAATATTCTAGATTAAATGCTGTGATTTGTTACATGGAAACACATATTGTACTTGCTGTGCAATAATCACAAATTAGTGCTAGAGGATGCATAACCAGATGTTTCTATTTAATGTCATGGTTTTATTCCTTTAACCTAGACACCAAGTAACACAGTCATTAGCTAGAAACACATATGGTCATGTCCTTAAAGTAACTAATGAGGTAGGCCAAAATCAAGATGAGACAATGATTTCTAGAGATTGGACACTTTCTGTTGCTTCTTAAATTAAAATAATTATAATAGTCTATAATATTGCTAAGGTTTCATGGTCCCTTCTTACCTAAAGCAAATCCCATGCAGAAGGCCACATCAGCAATGGCATACACACTTCCATAAACAGACACATGGCGCAGGTCCACCAGGTAACCCATGATAGGCATCATAGACGAGTCCACCATGCCTGTAACACAGCAGAGACATTATAGCTTACACACTCAGCAATGGGAACACTTCAGTACTTCATAAGCACAGTATTACATGTCTGACTTACCAATGGCAAAACCAACACCAAAGTTTGGAACAATCAGACCATAGATGTTTTGGGCAAATGGAACCTAGAACAGAACAGATTTATAAAAATGTATATTTATATTTATTCAATTTGATTTTATCCATTTGTAATATAAATTATAAACATTTTCAATTTGGGAGCTTTGCATTCTGCATGTTTGCATTCTGTATTAGATCTACTGGCTGAGAAATGTAAAATTTTGTAAATGTAAAATTTTGTGATCAAATTTTTATTTACAAATTAAGAACAAGTACAGGGCCGAAAAAAATACAGAGTGGAAAGACAGGAAAGAGGGAAACATGAAAAAAAACACAACAGAAAGAGTGTCGTCCATAGCTTACAAATAATTCATGCAGAAACAGACATATACACAGACAAACACAAGACAGGGGACCAATCACATGCTCAAACAGAAGGGAAGGCTGTAGCATGGATCTCAAATGCCGAGCCAAGTGTCCAGAGTCATTCCTGGCACTTCCTTCACGTAGAGAGCTCCATGTACACAACATCCCAAAAGGAAATGGTCCATGTACGAAGAGACAAGTGGTAGTTTCCAGTGGGTTGCAATCATTTTTGATACAGCATGTTTTTGAGGTTTAGAGAGCTGGAGGGCTGACAAATTGTTCCAATCAAATTCAAAACAGTGATAATAACAGGTATAGTAAGATTAACCAAGGCGGAAGTTTTGGATGCAGATCATCTGGAGATGCGTACCTTGAGCGTTTAGTGGGCAGAAAGTGCATAAAGGGCTGTCAATGATTTTCATATGGTGCATTTTTATGGGGGTGAGGTATGTCCTATGAATGAAATTGTAGTGAATCTGCTGACTGCCTGGATTTCAAGATTCTTCTAGACCACGCATCATTCCAGTCAAAATTGATACTCAGTCCTGGGCCATCACTATCCCAGACCCTCTCAATGGGAAGGGCAGAGCAGCCAGATATCACTAAGAACTGATAAAGCCTGGATACCATACCACAGTTTATAGGCTGCACAGTACATAACTACCGGATAGGATGGATGGGCAAAGGCCTCTGCCAGGGGACACCATTAACCTTGAGTGCTGATCTTAATTGAAGGTAAAAGAAAGACCAAATGCATTTTGTAAGTCAGGAAAATGCAATAAGCCATCCTCACTTAAAATGTCTTTTGTATTTTGTTCCCTTTGTGGGGCTGTTACCGGCCACCCACCAATCAAGAGTGCTGAATTATTGAATAATGCCATCTATGTTGCAATGTGTTTCAGCCAATCTCAAAGTTTAAATAAGATGAGTGGTAATGGGACCAAAGCGTAGCTGGCACTGCTTGTTAGAATCTGGGTATCGTATCTGGGTTAAACCAGGTGAGGAGGGGTTTCAACACAAAGGAGCAGAATGTTGTTAATCCCCTTCTTGACTAGTGATTGTTCTAAAGCAAAAGTAAAATTAATTTGCAACAATGAGTCTAACCTGGCGAACGCAGCTTCAAGGTTTTGCAGCTTCAGTGACTTGTAGTTTAGAACAGAATATTATAATGTTGCTCCTAATAAAACCTTTTTTCATCTCCCACAATATTCTGGGGGGTTCTACAGAGGCAACATTAATGTCAGCATATATCTGTAATTGAGTGACCAAGAATTCATTTTTCAGTAAAGAAGTATTAAAGTGCCATCTAACAGCAGACGGTCTAGGGTGGTGACGTAGAGAACTCCCTCATAGTCAGAGAGTGCCCTTGGAAGCTTTATTAATTGAATAAATAATCGAGGGGCTGCAATAAAAATATTTGTGTCTAGGTGAGGAAAAAGAGACAGAAAAGACCCAAGCGGCCCACCCATGATTCCATTTGTGGCTTGAGTCTGAACCCCAGTGGCCTTTGCCTTGACCGATCAATATTTGGGTCCCACACAGCATTGAAGTCAGCATCAACAACAAAAGAACAGTCTGTCAACTCCAGCATTTGATTGGTGGGCGTTCCATAGAAATTGCCATCACAAACATTAGGCGCATAAACTGACCGAAGTGCAATTTTCGTAGAACTATGTTCCACTGTAGAAGTCACAATTCTACCTGTATCTGACCAACATGACAAAACGTTAAGCAGAAGATTCTGTTTAACAACAGGGGCCACTCCTTTGGTTTTTGAACTTGCAGAGGATGATGCAAAAGTTTCTGTAATCACATCAGATAACAGTGCAATAAACCTAGGACACATTAAGAGATTAAGACAAATCAAAAGGGTGCAGTTGTTTTAATCCTGGTCTTCTTCCACGGTATTCTCCATGGTAGGACACGAGGCATAAGCTGCCTCCGTGGCTACAGGCTGACGGAGAGCAGCCCGCCCCGCATACTCATCTCCAGCCTTGGCAGAGGGGAAAGCTCTGTACTGGCTACTTTCCTTGACTTTCAGGGTTTAAAGCAGGATAAAAAAGTTTAAAGCAGTAGAAAATCCAGACCCTTGACTTGTGCTGAATCCATGGCTTGGTAGAAGGTTTGGTAACGCTTGACCGTTAATTTGATGGAGTCCAGGGAAAAGCAGATTTTACTGCCAGAGACATCGGGTGGAGATCTCAGTGCAGCTTGAAGAATAGCTTGGCTGGCTCTGTAGCGAAGCACATTGAAAATCAGCGCGCGAGTAGTAGTGCTGTTCTTTTTTGGGCGATCACTGTAAATCCGGTTGGCTCTCATAATCTAAATCTGAACAAGTGCCAGTTCCGACAGCCATTTAGGCAGAAAGCACGAGAGCAGTGGAGCCTTCCAACCCTCATTTCCGGTTTCTGTCCTCCATGTCTGCCAGCTTCACCTCCATCTCTTGTAAAGCCTGCACATGGCTGTCATGAACACTTGGGTTGCTTTCCACGGTATTTTTTAGATTGTTCATGTCAGATCTGATAGAGCCAAGGCTTACTGCCAGAGATGCTAGCTGAGCATGAACAGCAGTTAGCTTCTCGATGTGCTTCCCGACGTCCACCTGTTGAATCTCAGAGAAGCGTGGTTCGAAGTAGTTCTTCTGTTTCTCCAGTACTGCCTCTGCAATGACATCAGTATCGCTGTGTTGCACTCTGCCTTTGTTTTCCATTCTGTTTTAAGTCATTCTGATGAGCACACAGTGGTAAAATGTCAAAGTTGGAACCATATGACACAACTACAGTATTTGGCTTCAGGGTTCCGAGGTTAATGCCCACCACACAAATCCACCGCAGAGTTCATTTCATTTAAAGCAGCAACATCTCTGCTCCACTCCCTGAACCCTTTAGTGACCCTCCAGGGCTCAAATATCTGATATCTGAAGACCCACTAATGGTGTAGTTGTAAGCCTCATACTTACACATATTACACTGACTCCAACCAGAACAATTCCAATGAGAGCACAAAGCCATCTGTCAGGGAGAGAAGCCAGGGTCAGGGTTATCAAAATGAAACCACTTTGACAAAGATCAATAGTCTTTGCTTAAAGTTAGAAAATAATGTATGTTTTTCACATACATACAACACATATGCACATACATATGATTAACATTATATTTTACCTCAATGCTTAGTGTACATAAACACAACTCATGAAATAAATCACTTTTTCTTAACAGAGTTATATACTGCCCAATATCATCAATTTATCACAGATGTTGCTTAATAGCTGGGAATGAACAGTATAGGTAACACATCTCTATAAGTGTGTATTTATTACTTTGGCTGGTAGTTTTTATTGGCAGCCCATGGCATTGAACTTATTTTTTCTATGGGGGTAATATGGAGGTGGCGTATTTTTATGAAAAAGAAGGAAATAGATAGATAAGGTTCTGAACAGGAAATCAACATTAGGACTCACCTGAAAATATTACTAAAGTCTTAGTTATATTTTATTATATTTATTTTATTTAAAGCAATAAGATCATTTATCCTATTTGATGCTCTTTGAACCTATTCACGTACTACGCATTCATACATTCTTGCTTCCTCTTCCCTCTCTCTCACAAGACACCTTCGTTACACAGACACAACTCCCCCAGCGCTGTATCATCAAGGCCTCAACACAGCCAGCCTCTCAAACACTAAAAACACTGAAAACTCATTTGGAGGGGTGGAACAGATATCACATCAGAGAGAGAGAGAGAGAGAGAGAGAGAGAGAGAGAGTGATAGATAAGGATCATTTCCCTCCTTACCTTCCCATCTTGTGCGCCAATGTGCCAAAGATGTAGGTTCCAATAAGGTAGGAGATGGACGCTGGTAAGAAAGCGACGCCTGGGCAACCGACAGACACATACAAAGAGAGAGAGAGAGAGAGAGAGAGAGAGAGAGAGAGAGAGAGAGAGAGAAAGAGAGATGAGAGACTGGAGGTGTGGGCAGCCTTTCTAAGATAAGCAGATCTCTATCAGCGCCTCATCACTGAGCCTCCGTACATCTTCCATTGTCTGTAATAAAGACTTGTGCTTTCCACCTGCCAGCACATGACACCCTAATATCCTGTTCTCCACTCATCCTTTTTATCTGACCTAGACTTCATACACAACCCACTGGAACAAACTAATAACACCAAAGACTGCAGGAAGCCTGTGGATAGTTGATATCTAGCAGGATAGAAGAGAACCACTTTTGCACTATGGCAAGTCTTTAAGTAAAAGATGCATGTACGGTATATAATGTAAATTAGAATATGTGGAGCAATGACTGATGGTATTTTGTTAAAATACAAAAATTAGTAACCAGAAAACTGATTATCACTCCTAGCAATGTGTTTTTGCATTACGATTTTTTGAATACATTTTTCAGAAAGGGGAAGTGAAGTGAAGCATTTGGTCTTTTCAAAATCATGACTATTATTTAGTGAGGGTAGAACAAGACTTTAAGCAGCAAAGGAGATCTGTTGACCCCGGCGAAGCTGAGAAAACCAAACAACAGTTTGAGGACCTCCTGAACCTGACTGTGCATTTGTGTGTGCATTTTGAAGTACTGACTGAATTTCTCATCAACATTTAGGTGCTACAACGACACACAGTAGTCTGTGTGTGCATAATGTGTATTTTTTTAGTGAGTCCTGAAGAGAGCATTGTAAATACCTAACTGCCATTTCCTGGCACACATGGTCTCCATCATCCAGATCGGCAGCGTTGGCTCCATCATGGCAATGGCCATATTTCCAAAACAAATGGCACCTGGGGAGGAAGATGGGCATAAGTGGACAAAGTTTCAATTATACTCTGTTTTTCTTCTTGGTCCCTATTTGTTCCTTCCTACCACTACACACACGCGCGCACACAAACACACACACACACACACACACACACACACACACACACACACACACGGACACACACACCCTGCTCTCTTTGTTGCTGTGTTGTCACAGTAATTGATGTAATGGGAAAGGCTAACTCGCACACAAATGCAATTTTCCTGCCACATACGTTTGTATTACGCCTCTTGTGAGAACCATGTAGTGTCCACATGTTTTCTCTAATTCCTAGCCATAGCCATTAAAAGACATCTCTTAAATCTTGTGATTCTGTCCCTCTGGTAAACTGAGACTTTAAGACAGTCTTTGTGGCAAATCGTGGATGTAAGCCTCTGCAGGGAGAGTGAGTACATTTGTGTTACTTTTTTGAAGGTGCTTGTTGTCAATAAAGAGAAGTCTGCTATCATTACCGTAATATAACATGATGGCACATACATTTAACCTCAAGACTGTTTTCTCCTGCATGGTCAAGTTGTTTTCCAATGCAGATAACAGTAGGAATGAGATCATGGCTTGATGAGTTTATGTTTGGGTGGACTCTGTGGGTGGACTGCAACCTGCTAGGCTTGTGAAACTTGTTGTGTTTCTCCACTGTTTGACATTTTGTTCATAATGCCTGTGGCCTGTTTTCAAATCATGCCTGAGGATCACCACCTTGTCCTGGTGAGAAGGCTTGTGTTTCCTTGTTGTCGTTCCTGGCAACAGCTTAAACTTGGGGGCGCATGAAAAGCGGGAATGGCCAGTCGAAACCTAACCCGGGTAGGGTGTTGTTAGTCTGTAGTCATGGACCCCCCTTGATCCCGGCCTCCTCCGGCCACATGTCAAAGTGTCCTTGAGCAAGACTCTTAACGCCTAGCTGTTACCCGGGTGCTGTATGTAGCCAACCTTAAGGAAAAGAAGAACGCGACGGTTGGGTTAAGGAAAAGAAGAACGCGACGGTTGGGTTAAGGAAAAGAAGAACGCG
>NC_048423.1:25329434-25335465 GCF_013103735.1 Etheostoma cragini | reverse complement strand
GAACGTGACGGTTGGGTTAAGGAAAAGAAGAACGTGACGGTTGGGTTAAGGAAAAGAAGAACGTGACGGTTGGGTTAATGAATCGTGACACGCGGGAAACAATCTTCAGTCTCTTGGGGCAATGTCATGTGTTGTTTGACCCATCCACCCCCCCAACCAACCGCCCAAAGCAGATTTTCTGGCTTTCATTCTACTCGCTACCGTTTTCACACATTCCAGGCACGCACACACACACACACACACACACACACAAACACACACACACACACACCGAACACAGTGTTGTTGACAGCGTTTTTCTGATAGATAGATGACTCTTTAGACAAAAACAAGATGTAGGGCAATGTGTGGCTGGGTTGGCTCAGTGGTAGAGCAGGCACACATGTACTTTGAAGATTAGGCCTTGATGCAGAGGTCCAGGGTTAGAATCCAACCTGTGATGATTTCCTGTATGTCTTCCCCCTTTCTCACCTAACTGTCCTGTCAAAAAGTAAAGGCGGAAAAGCCCAAGAAATATTCTTTAAAAAAAAAAGATGCCAGGTCAATTTCTCGCTGCTCTTTCCCCAGCCCCTTTATAAACGGAAATATTCAGCTGATTCCAAGTGTTGCTATTATTTTCTTACCAGCTGCGATCAGAATGTATGGATCCTTCATCAGCGTTAACAGCGGGGTCCCCTTCTGACTCTGGGAAGGACAAAGGCAGAAGAACAACATTCTGTATTAAATACAAAAAGCATATACTATTTCCCTTAACCAAACCCACTTCTACATGACTCAGGTTACCAATCTAAGTTATGAAAAGATTTTTTATCCTTCCTTTGTATGTTTGCACACACTGCCAACATCACCTTTAAGATAGTCTCGCTTTGGATGGACATCTGGCCCCAGAGGACTACAGGCTAAAGGAGACTTTTGCGTCAGTAACAAACACCAAAGGTCCCTGACCAAGCGTGGCTTTTGACGCTCTGGGAGTAAGAATGTGTTGAACATGCGATCGGTATCCTAAAAAGTACCACGTTCAGTACACACCTCTATTGTGCATTGCTGCATGCCTCTGTGGAACCTAATTGAAACGTCTAATCATTTCTTAGAAATGCATTAGATGAAGAATACTGAAAAGGTGAAAGTATCTGCTAATGACCATAAACAGATTATCTTGTAAACTTTGCTTCCATCAGCAGATCTGTTTGGCTAGTATCTCCGCTAATATATCAGATCATGTGTCATCCTGAAAAGAAGCAGCAGAGGACTCTCCCTTGTTTCATTAGTTAGTGTTCAAAAACTGTCAAAAAATGTCTAATGAGTTCATTGTAGCCACTGTGAGGTACTTTTCCCTCTCTTTAATCTTAATACCCCCATACTATCCACCCTGCCCCAATCACCTTGCTACAATTAAAACTCCATGCAGAGGAATGGAGAAGCAGACAAACCTGACTGACATCCATGGGCTCTTCTAATTACTCAAAGAACTGAGTCGTTTTTGTGCCTAAACTGTCGTTGCCACATGGCGCTTACTTTTTGTCACCTGAACTCAACCGTAGTGTCCGCTGAAACATCGACGTACATACTTTGTAGCCGGGAACATCTATTAATGCCCTGTACCCTGCTCAAAGCCCCCTAATAGCCCCCTCTTCTCGGGTGACCCAACTACCCACTGCCACTGATACGACAGATCTCTGTAGCCAGCGTCATGACTTCTCAAGTTCTTCCACTCCTCCAGTAGCCATGACCGTCTCCGTCATCTGCTTTAAACATGCTCCATTCACTTGAACAGAAACTTGGGTCGCCTGTATCTTTTTAGGACAACCCTCATTAAGTAACAGCAACAGCAAACATGTATTTCACACTATTATTATGGTTAAACTTTGCAGTTAATCCAGAGAATCGTGAGTGTTTATTCCTACAGACCACACATCAACTATGAGCCGTTACATCACTGCCCCTTTCCTTGTGCTTTTATTTTAAATAGCCTTCTAATTGGCGGTTGCCTGGTACCTCTCAGCAGCCTTTGTTAAAGACACATATCAACTCCACAGATCAAAGAATAGAGCCGGTACTGACAAACGATTATTTTAATTACTTACAGTTCCCTTTGTTGCTCTCATTCAGGCTATGTGGGCTTATACAGTTTTAAGTCAGTAATTTGAACTTTAGCTTAAAATGGATTGTAGAATTGATCCTGAATGTTAAATTGTCCCTGAGTAAGGACATTTTGATTCTCTGAATGTCAGGCCCTGTAAAGTATTACGCACTAGTGTCAGGTTAAAGGTTGTATATACAGTAAGTGTTGTCCATGTACCATTTATCTAAGGCCATGGATATTTTGTTGCATGTCATCCACCTTCTCTGTCTCTCTCCACACTTCCTGTATGCACGATCCAATTAAATCAAAATATTCTGCAGCTGTAAAGGTCATCTTAATGAAGTAAGATGAGCTTCAGGAAATGAATGATCATGCAAACAAACTCACCTCTGGTTCCACCTTGGTGGGCTGAAGAACAAAGAGCTGCAGAGCTGTAAAGACCCACACTGAATTAATTTAATGTAAGACTTTGATATCTATAAGAACACCTAGTATTTGAAATGTATGGAATTGTGTTCAACAATGGTGAGCTCACACTTTCTCTTTAACATTCCTTCTACAGTTACTATTCTTGGTGTGGATGTACAGTAAGAGACAGTGTAACTGTACCTCCATCAAACAAAGCCAGGAAAGCCAGAATAAGGAAAGGAGCCGTCTTCCCAACAAACTCATACATCACACTGCCGAATGGGGGTCCGACTGTGGACAAAACACGGCTTGGTCAGTTATGGAGAGATCAACTTGAATATCACTACAGTTAATGCAGCATTGCAACCTAGCTCATTAAGACAGCTCACACTGCAAGTGTGTCAGGTTAGTTTTGAAAATCATTTTACAACGAGATGTATACTAAAACCATGGAATATATGTTTTCACTTGTGTACTTAAAATGAAATGGCCCCATTAATTAATTAATTAATGATGACTAAGTATCAATAGTACATGCGCTCCATGTTTGGTCTGTTGTCACATTTAAAAGAAATGTCTCCTGGTTGGACTACGCATGTTTACATACCTAACACTCCCAATGCCAGCCCCCCCAGGGCGATTCCAATGGCGTGTCCTCTCTCCTCATCATCTGTATACACACTCGCAAGCATTCCCATCCCTGAAAACACACATATGAAACAATCCTGCACCCCTTGTCACTGGTTCAAGCAGATTTTATACAACAAAACCATTAATGATACAGCAAGTTCAATAAGAGTCATATAAGAAATACTGTGTGATTGATATAAGTGCTACTGTAGCTAGTTCCATGATGATGTTGACTTTCTTATAATATGCACGTCAATTATTTACAGTATATATAGTAGGGGGTTCCTACTCTGTTTCTCTTACAGCTAGGGGCCTGTAATGCTTGCCATTTCTGTATAATAATGTCTAACTTTTTGAGATCTCCATGCAAGGCCTGTTGGAATACGCACACATGAGAGAGTCCATAAGCTTCCAGAAAGCACAGACAATGTAATGCTCTGATGAAAGGTTTTACAATTGTTACAATGGATGTCAGCAATTAGGAAACCTCTTAAGAGTATTCCCTTGTTTGTAGCATGCAGCCCACTAGGTACAGTATGTCTATATTAACTGTGGTTAATGTCATTCTACATGCTGTGCATGTCATTCTATGTTCATATGAAGCTAGTCCATATCAACAATGTTCCACTTCCAGAATTGCTCTGGTGCCACCGGAAATACCGTTGGACGACTTTTAGGCCGGACGTCTTTCTCTGTGTTGGCATTCTAACCTCTCTCCCCGTCCTCTGTCTCTTTGTTGGAGCTCTAACCTGCGGCTGATTTCTGAGGACTATGGTTACCTGGTCCTCAGATCTCTGCAGGGTAAATCCAGACAGCTAGCTAGACTATCTGTCCAATCTTAGGACTATGGTTACCTGGTCCTCAGATCTCTGCAGGGTAAATCCAGACAGCTAGCTAGACTATCTGTCCAATCTGAGGACTATGGTTACCTGGTCCTCAGATCTCTGCAGGGTAAATCCAGACAGCTAGCTAGACTATCTGTCCAATCTGAGTTTTCTGTTGACAACTAAAACTACTTCTGAACGTACACATGTTCCACCAAAACAGCTTCCTTCCTGAGACTATTTGGCAGAGGCACCGTTTTTCTGTCTGTGGCTTAGCCACGTCCATGAGGATTGACATTGGTTTAAAGAAATGCTGATAAACCAGAGCACGTTTTTCTCCCATCCAGGAATACAGTGTGGACTAGCCAGACCTTCCTTTGCAGCGCTGTGGAGGAAGGTCTGGCAATGCGAGACTAATATTAAGATAATGTTTTTTTATTTTTGTTTTAAATGAGTTTAGTTTTCACGGTGGATTTGGAGAGATGTTCAAAATAAACCAGTAGCAAGCACTCTTTCCATCAGATGACAGGACAGGGATCTCCTGTCTAGAATGGCCTGTCTAGAACATTTAGGCTACAAACATTTAGGCTACAAACAACCCATAATGCAACACTAATATAAATAACAGGCTCACTCAACAATTTAAGCCAATATTTATCCAATGTCTACAGTATTTTAATTAATATGGATGTATTCAGTTGAGCTGAATAGCTGGACAGATGACAGAGTGGATGTGAGCATCATAGGGTGGGGATGGTGTCTTACCAGCAACAGAAGAGCAGGATGAGCCCACACCCTGCAGGGATCTGGCCACAAACAGCAGAGCGTAGCTCGATGAGAAGGCAAACACTTCACAGCAGCAGGAACAAGAGAAATAGAGACAGATACATCAGGCATGCTGCGAGCATTCAGATTTTTACGATAATGACGACGCGTTGGATGGAACTTACTGATCGTAGAGAGGAACATGATACAGAAGCCAGCAAACAGGGGAAGCTGGTATCCAATTCTAAAGGGACAAAGAAAAAAATTCTACATTTAAGCTAATAATTAGTTTGAGGAGTCTACACACACAGATCCTGTGCGTAGGTTAAATAAATGGCTTCATTGACTTGGGAATTTCATTCTGTTGAAAAAATATGAACGAGAGTCAATGGAGATAGATTCTACCCAACCTGAAAAAACGACATGTTCACTCAAACACACGGTTCTTTCTTTCTGATACACAGCCCCTGCATTGGCTTCAAATAACTCACCGTTGCCACTTGCCTTCTCCCTCGATAACATTAGCCGTTAGCATGGTTAGCATGGTGACATTAGCCACGATTAGCCAGGACCAGTCGGGATCACTCTACTGGCAGTGTCTTTTATTTATATTTGCGAGTAACCAAGTCGGGTAGTCTAGCTATATAATTTAATGTGAGAACACGAATGTTAAAATGTAGCTAATGTGATAAATAAGCCTGAAGCTAATACTTAGCTACATGTTCAGGGGGAAATTAGCCGACCCCTCATTATGGACTCTAATCTGTCTCATCTTTCAAATACATCTCCAATATTTACCCGGGGGGTTGTAACGTGCCTGGAAGTCTGGAATATGACTGGGGACACTAGTGGTTGCACTATGACCATTAATTGCACTTTATCATTTTGTTCTATGCTCTATTGCACATAGTTTGTATGTCTTTTTATGACATTTTCATATTTTTCAAATATTTTAATAAAGAGGATTATGTTTTAATTTAAATACATGGAATCTTAGAAAAACCTTTTTTACCGTTGTATCAAAATCGGCATTAAGAATCGTGTTATTTTACTGGCGTTGGCACCAAATAGTTAATTTTTGGTATTGTGCCCCCCCCTACCATAGACACAAAGCATTTGTAGAAATTCTGTTTTTGCATGAGGTGTTGTTAGCCTGACATTTTAACAGGAGGACTATGACAACATCTTCTTTCATTAAAATGCTAAAAGCCGAGCTGTTGTATCCCCCATAGATCCTGGACACGCTTGACTTGCCTTGTATTGTCCTCTGTCAGGAGGGAAGGTGACTAACAACAGGTAATGTTCCTTGCCTCAATTACAG
>NC_048423.1:25327819-25329334 GCF_013103735.1 Etheostoma cragini | reverse complement strand
CACTGCTCATGAGGGGATGAAGGAACACTCTCACGGGCCAATGTTGGTGCTGGAAACAGAAAATAAAGACATTTGGACTGCAAGACCCTTCAGAAGGACAAACCAGGTAGAGGGAACTGGTAATAAAAAAGTGCCTTCTACCTTTTTAGATTTTTCTCGGAAACATGTTGTATGTTCTCACATGACAGACGGTGAATAACCACCATATTTTGACAAGAGCCCGTTGTGTTCTGCTGCTGCTCGTGAACACGCCCTCTTCATGATGCAACACCCTCAAACTAATGTCAATCAGCACATAGAAACCCTCTCTTCAACATTGGAGTTTTTTTGATTGGTTAATAAAAGAGTTGAGCTTTGAGAATATAAAGTATTAGCCAGACGGAAACTGTTGGTTTTGGCTAAAGAACTCAAACTAAATCTACCAAAATAAAATTATAAATAACTTTACATCATATTTACATTTTAAATGTTGTAACAGAAAGAAAGGAATTATAAATCATGAATGATTCATATATTGAATTGTGAGAGTGGGAATGAAATGGGGTCAATGATTTTGAATTCTGCAGTGATTGAACATTCATTTAAATTAGACTTTAAAGGCTGCATGTACCTTTTTAATGATTCAATTCAACCATTTTTTATAATTGTGCATCTCGTGCATCACATCAGCTTCATGGTGGAGTGATATGCTTTAAGATCTTGTCTCTATAAAAATGTTTGAATAAATGAGAATGGTTCCAGCTGTCAGAAGCAGATGCAGAATGTGGAAGCTGCAGGTCGGACTCCCTGGTCCAACACCCAGGTCTCTGATTGGCTGCAGACCGAACCCAACATGTGTAAGTGTAAGCTGTTGATGCTGCTCTAGGTCATTAACTCTTACTACAAAGCTTTTTTACCTTTAAACTATTTTTGTATAACCATTAATAATGATGTAAACTATGTTTTAAAGGAAGAATCAATAGAAATGTTTATTATATATTTGATGCATTTTATATAATCAGAATAGCTAATACATGACAGGGTGTTTTAGAAAAGAATGAAAGGTTTTTAAAGGGTGCTGTGGAAATGATTGGGATGATAATGACACACACACACACACACACACACACACACACACACACACACACACACACACACACACACACACACACAAACACAGGGTTCCAGTCTAAATTGAAGATGAGACCGAGTGTTTGAGCAGTGATGTAGACCCCTGAGTGATCAGCTGTGAACGTGCACGCGGACAGCTGCTTCAGTGAGCATGGAGAGCTTTGGAGCTCTTTTAACTGACACTGAGCTTTCTTTTGGCTCTTGGAGGAATTTGATATGTTAATAACAAATATTGAAGGGGACACTTTTCCGTTTTTTTCATATTGTGGATATTCGGCGGCGATCACGCGCGTGTAGCCTTTACAGGTATGAGTTTAGGAAAATAACACCAATACACAGTATTTGAATAATATTATGGGATGTTACCTCTCTGCCAGCGTCAGATGCAGGTCAGAGTGATAGATC
>NC_048423.1:25325592-25327719 GCF_013103735.1 Etheostoma cragini | reverse complement strand
GGGCCAACAGCAGCGGCAGCAGCGCGCTGGGAGGACGGGGTGCTGTCTTTCTACTGACTGGAGCCTCCTCTGACGTCAGCCCACCTTTATGTGTGCGGGGCCCCTTCAGACCTCCCTTCACACATTCAAACCGCAACTTGATTAGATCAGCCCAAAAAATGGACCACACACACAAAGTAATAAAGTATCAGAACAGACAACAATAATACTGTTTGGTACATTTTCATTAAAGATTTCAATAATTGCCAAAAGCCCAGTCATTACCTAACAGGTCTGCATGTACGATCAAATATAGATGGAGACTGGGCCTAGGTGTTTCACAATTTACACACTTGGCCTTTCTGGCTCAGTACTAAACTGGTGAATCCTAGGAAGAATTTTCATTTGACGACTAAAACTACTTCTGAGCGTCCACATGTTCCACCAAAGCAACTTCCTTCCTGAGACCATTCAGCAGAGGCACCGTGGACTATGGTTACCTGGTCCTCAGATCTCTGCAGGGTAAATCCAGACAGCTAGCTAGACTATCTGTCCAATCTGAGGACTATGGTTACCTGGTCCTCAGATCTCTGCAGGGTAAATCCAGACAGCTAGCTAGACTATCTGTCCAATCTGAGTTTTCTGTTGACAACTAAAACTACTTCTGAGCGTCCACATGTTCCACCAAAGCAACTTCCTTCCTGAGACCATTCAGCAGAGGCACCGTGGCTCCGTCTGGTGCTTAGCACCGACCAAGATGATTGGGATTAGTTACCTTCCTCTGCTGCACTGTTGATGATGGTCTGGAAATGCTAGACTAGACAGTGTCCCAACTCAGTGTGACAACTCACCATATTTAAGGTGAACAGTGCATGAAATTAGTGACATTGGGTAAAACTGCTGAATTAGATCCATACCTACCAAAAAAGTAAAGCCATGAATATTTGATTAAGGACTTTAACAAGTTAAGTTAAAGCTGCAATAATGTTTTTAGACTTGTTAGAACCATAACTATAAAATCAAGGACAAAGGGACCGTGGAAGGTCCTCAAAGCTGCATTCTCCCAAGCCTAGAGCCCTTCACAGCAGGCGGTGCAGGACCACTGGTACACCATGAAGCATGACAGTCATCTGACTGTGTGGGAAGCTCCACTGTAGTCCAACAACCTAAAGACACACACACACACACACACACACAGTGGGAGGTAAACCGTCGCGGTAAGGCCCAGAGCAGTGTGCAGGCAGAGGCAAAGCCTAGTGCAGGTACACACCATCATCATCATCATCATCATCATCATCATCGCCTCTGGCTACCTCCTCTCATGGTTGCGCTCTAAAAGGTCAGCAGTAACACAGTCAAATTTGAAATAATTAAATTGCCACTGTGCATCATGCCAACTGATAATTATATGATTCATATTTCTATATATCTTTATATGGGTGTCAGAGTTTGCAGCAGCAGGTGGCTGCCCCCCAAGAGCCAGGTTCTGTCTGAGGTCATAGAGTGTGGTTTAGACCTGCTCTATCTGGAAACTGTCCTGAGATAATTCTGAAAACGTTCTGTTATATGACTCTTTAAATAAAATTGAAATTAATTTGAACATAGAGCCATTTCTGAGTAGGGTAGCCCTCCGTCTGGGTGGTGTCCACAGAAAAACAACGGCGGTTTTAGCTGAAGAGAAGTTACTTCCCCTAAAGCTGACCAAATCCTAAACGTGGACAGATCCTGATAATCTACACCTCTGATGTTTCTCCAACCTTCCCTCTATTATTTGTACCGTACACAATTGTCTATCTTTTGCTGTACATATTTCATTCTTGATGTTTTGTTATTTGTTTTGTGCACAGTAGAGGAGGGGCCAACAAAGCGTTCTCACTGCCCAATGTAGACGTATGTTGAGTATGTCATGAATCAACTTAGATGTGCTGTAGACGGTCCACTGTTTCAAGGTTTGATCCTGTCCAGATGGTGCCCTCTCTTGGGCGAGCGATGGCACTGGACGGGAGGATCAAATCCCAACAGTGAGTCAGAATACAACATGAAACACTCACCACTGTGTACAGGTGGGAGATCAGTGGCGTAAAGGTTGGGCTCAGTTAAGTTCTGGTTCAAACTGTTACAGGGTTGGATCGGGGGGGGGGGGGGGGG
>NC_048423.1:25310731-25325582 GCF_013103735.1 Etheostoma cragini | reverse complement strand
CCCCCTCCCATGTCACCACACTTAAAAAATCCTGGAATTACCACTAACTGTTGTGCTCAGTTCAGTCTACTTATAGCCCTATTTACACAAACACATGTCTTATTGGACTATTATGTCTGCCTAATTTATTCTCAATACTGTGAATCTTTGCACATCCCCTATAACAGTGGTTCCCAAACATTTTCACTCAAGGACCCCTAATCTGACCCAAATTAGACCTCCCCCCTTTGATAAGATTTTGACCCAGGGTCCCCAATCTGACAGTGTTTGCTTATAGATGTTTTTGAAATCATAACAGTCATACATTCTGTCGTTGTGCTACTTATAGATAGAATTACAGTGAAAGGTAAAATGTAAAATATTTTTCGTGCTCTACTCTACTCTACTGTACTCTGCTGTATGCCAATCTACTGTACTATACTCTACTGTACTTGACTGTACAATAACTTACTTTACTTACTCAACTACAAAAAAATTACAAAAAGTAAGAAAAAGTTAAACACATCAATAAAAATCAACAAAAGTGTTGTTAACACAATTAACACAAGCATTAACACATGGGTTAATGCTTTATCTACATTTTCCTAACGAGACTTACACACTTGTACTGAAGTAACAATTTCAATGCAGGTCTTTTCCTTGTAACAGAGAATTTTTACAGTGTGGTATTAGTACTTTTACTTAATACCATTGGTGCCTGCCCCCCTCCCCCTCAGCACTGGCTCCCCCCAAGGCTGCGTGCTGAGCCCACCAGTGACTCCCACCTGACCATCTCTGCTTCCAACTCTGGGATTCCATTGGCGGATGACAGGCCAGTCTGGGGAGGGGACGAGTCGGCCCACAGAGATGAGGTCCAGAGACTGGTAAGGTGTACTACATAAAAAATAAAAGAACCTCTCTGCTGAGGCATGTAGGGCATTGTTGTTTATTGACACAATTTTAAAAATGGCTTCCTTTACCTATAATTGCCATTTTCTAGTTTTCATTTTCCCACTGATTGACCTTAACATTTTCTGTTCATGAGGAATTGCTGACGGCGTCTACAACAGATTTTTTTTTCCAGCCAATGATGTGGCCGCATGTTATGTTCTTCATTACAAAGTACATCACATGTCAGACTGACTGACTGACATGTGATGTGCATTTTTCTTATAAAGTGCTTTAGCCCAACTCCCTACGGACTGAGCTACTGCCACCACGTAGACATCCTTCACTAACTGTGTCTGGCTCCCTCACTTCCTCAAGCTTTACAGCAGCGCCATCTTGTGCTCTGGTAACGCCTCTGCATACACTGTGTACTTGTACTGTGTACAACGCTCTTACTCATACTGTGTGTTGTAGCAACTGATGTTTCATAAGAACTAAAAAACTGTAGATTGAGTGTGTGACAGAAGGATCCCACACTGACATGCACACATACAGTTCCTATGTTTGGGAAGGTTTCCGACAGAGACTCAGTGGTAGCAGTAGTAGTAAAAACCATGACGTATAATCATAGAAAGCCATAAATTACATTTTATTTGCAGAGTTAGAGAGTTAAAACAGATGGGGGGGGGGCAGACATACAATAGGTCCAGTTTCCACAATTTGTTATAAAAAGTAGGAAGCATTGTTTGACAGTTACTTATATTAAATGTTTGACAATCCCTTACATAAGGTACTGCTAATATCTTTCATCATCTGTACACACATGTAATTAGGGAATGCCTGTGTCAGTGGGTGGGGCTGCGTGGGCGTGGCAATGTGGCACTTTGACATGTCCTGTCCTGATGTCCTGATGTCCTGTGGTTGTGGGGACACCCTTTTACCCCCGGGCCACAAGCCACTCCTGCGTCTACTCATCAGTGATCCAAACAGAGAAGGTGATTGGTTAAAAGAGTCTGTGTTGTCAGGTATTTAGTCAGAATCAGAAAAGGATTTCTTTCCAAGTAACACAAGGACTTTGTCTTGGTGTTTGGTCCATACCAATAAGAAACATTAATACGAAACAATAAATACAGAAACAAATACCTACAATAAAGCTGTTTAACATTAAGAAGAAAGAGGCTATGGAGGATTAGTGCAGCGTATGTAGCATAATTCCTAAATTAATTGTGCTATAACAGCGATGGAGAGATGGCTTCTGAACATTTGAGTTAGCGTTAAACTGATGCTGCACCACTCTAAGGTCTGCATGAAATGGGTTGTGCTGCTCAGGAGCTTCCTGACTAAAAATTTATTTTAAAACGGGCACATTATTGAAAAGGTTTGAGAACGACTGAAATACAAGTACATACTGGCAAGAGATAATACACACAGTACATAACCCTTGTCAACATACAACAGAGTCTTTCCACAGCTGACATTTGGACATATCGGAGGAAATAACATTAATAAATGGAATGATGTGGCGCACACTAATTACGGTAGAGGGCGGAGTATGCGCTGAATGCCTGATGGGTGTCAGGTTTGATATATACTAGGAGGAAGCATAGAGGTGGCACTTACCAAACTTACATAAACAGCTGCTGCGTAAACTACAGTTTTGTTAGTAAATGTATGTCAGAGTGTAAAAATTGAATTTCCACTTGGGGATCATTAAGGTATAAAGTTTGTCTCCTTCTTCTAGGTAGTTCTCAAGCTGTAGTAAAAAAAAAGCTAGTAAAAAGTTAAAAGAGGCAAATACTGATAAAATGGCAGAAAAGATGAACTCATAGCGGTACAGACAGTGAGAGAGGTGGTGCAGGCTGGCAGATGCTGCATGGGGACAAACAAATGGACATGAAGGTCAGATGGAGACATGCATGCGGCCAACTGGTGTCCAATGATGGTAAGGTAATTACCGGTTTTTCTCCCGTCAATAATGTCTGTAAAACATGAGAGAGTATAATTCTCTGTAAAGCTCTAAACAGAAATGTGGAAATGACAAACTGGCTCCACCTTTATAAGAGGCATTTGCATGTGTTGTGTAAGATACACATATGAACCTCATGGAAGCTCTTTTTTCTTGCACTGACTTTGGAATCCCAAATCATTTACTCAAGAGTTCCAACAGTGCAACGGGGGTTTACCTCAGTATTTATAGTGAAGCAGAAATAAATGAGGTAAGCTCAATAACAAGTGAAATCAATGCATGAACAATGGGTTTGGCTGGTTATGCAACTGAGCAAAATGATGCTAAATGAACACCAGTGTCAAATAGATGAATACATTTGACTTCTCCCTAACCTTTTAAAGCTGTGTACTGATAACAGCAGCGTAGTGATGCCTTTGCTAATCTTAACCATACTGCAGTTGTGATTGGTTAATCCGGTAGAAATAAAAAATCTCTGCCTTGGACCTTAGTCAAAGTTTTTATTAAACATATATAAAACATTATTTTATTGCACGTGCAAACATGTTTTTGCAGAATTGTATCAAAATTAAATAAAATTTCATTGTTTTGGTATAAGCAGGATACTGTAACTCACTTCTAGCCTCGATTGCAGTCAAGAAAAAATGATAATGCAAAATGTCTACTTCAGTAGAACACCTTAGCTTGTATTGCTCTTGGGGGGAACTTTTTGGGTCTTTGTAAATTATAGAGTCTGGTCTAGACCCTACTCCTATCTGTAACCTGTCCTGAGATAACTCCTGAACTGTTAATAACAGATTAACCATGTCGGTCCATCTTCAGTGTCCCATGTCCTAGGTCTGCCTGTGACGTGAACTCAGTTCTTTTAGTTAAAAATTTTAATTTGGCCTGTTCTAACTTCTTAAAAGCAGACATGGTTAGAAATAGAATATGCTGGTACCTTTTGTACACTTTTTTGTTGTATGTCTGAAGACGTGATATGCAAAGTTAGGTGAAAACCACGGGATAAGTTCCAAAACTTAGCTTTGCACATTTTGTGGGAAAATGGGCGTATACTATGTCATGTGATTCAGATTAATTCAAGAAAAGTGGAAATGTAAGGTTATGAAATGTGCAAAGTGTAACCGTGTAAACCGGTCTACTTTGATTATACCTGCACCTGTTGGTCCACATGGGTCATTTTTCATTTGTGAGGTGTAACATTTTGTTGACTTTACCTTCCAGGACTTCCATTTTTCTTTATGTTCATAAAGGATTTTATTGATTGTATGTATGTGTGCTTTGAATCTTACAATTTTCTCTTCTTGTCCCGGTGGACTCCTGAGGAAGATGCAAAGAGGAGCAAAAATAATATCCACTATTCCAATGATGGTCATCAGCTAGGGGAAGCCAATACTCTCAGCTATTGATCCTCCGATGGATGGACCTGGATCAGACAGGGACAGATCACATACACCCCTTCTTTAGTTATGCTTGTTAGATTAGAGCAGCACTTTGCACTGCAACTCTCTACAGACATATGGTACAACAACAGTTCAGTTAGGGTAAATACATGCAACACTGTCTTTTGCTTTTCAAATTCAACTAACTAATTATAATAGTGTATGACATTGCTAAAGTTTCATGGTTCCTTCTTACCTAAAGAAAATCCCATGCAGAAGGCCACATCAGCAATGGCATACACACTTCCATAAACAGACACATGGCGCAGTTCCACCAGATCACCCATGATAGGCATCATAGACGAGTCCACCATGCCTGTAACACAGCAGAGACAATGCAGCTCAGCCATGGGAACACTTCAGTCCTTCAGTTTCCCGCAGTACTTTGCAGTGAAGGCGGCTAAACAACACACGCCTGCTGCCTTAACTAAGTTGACGAAAAAAAAAAAATTAGTATATGAGCGATTTCCACCATGTTAGTCGGTCCTGTTTTCTCCCTTTCATTTCAAACCGTGAACTGCCAGTCTCCCTTCTCTGCAGAATGCATAACAAACAAAACAAAAAAAAGCGCCATGAATTGGAATTTTTTTACATTCTTTAATCTGTGATGTGCCTCCGACTCGTGTGATGCGTCGGAACAGCCGCATCTGGTGGTTGAATGTCATCGCGCATCGATCATTGTTCGCCAAACATTCTACAACATTCCTTATCCAAGGAAAAAGAAAAGGGGGAAGACGTTCATCTGGCATTTGGATAGCCGACCATCTTCATCATGCCCACTTCTGACACACAAGCACCATTTAAACAGGCTTGATACGACATGCCTGTAGACCCCACCCCTGCCCTGCCATTTTCCAAGTGGGAGCGATGCTGGCTGCTTTTAGATATTAGCATTAAAATCACAGAATTCAGACTCGCATTGGCAGAATGAGGGATGAATGAATTTGGAGAGTCATGAGATATAGAACAGGTGGATAATCTGGATCACTTGGACAGCCTCGCTGTTTTCTACCCTCAAACAACAGCTCCAACCTTCTCCTTCTGTTTTGTACATTAAAATCCCAACCTGGCTTTAAGAATACAAAGCTTTTTAGAATTAGTGCACATACAATGCTTTAGATTCTTTATGTAGTGGATCTACTATTGTGTTTCTACTTGCTGAGGAAGGTAAAATATGTCAGAACTGATGAATCTCAATATGATGTCGTGGTCATGGTCAACTTGTAACATGCGGACACGCCATATGTTTTGTTGTCATTACTTAGAAATCCTCATGGGGAAGACATAAAGTAAAATGTTCTATAGCTTTAAAGCAATGAGGTCATTTACCAAATTTGATGGTCTTTTAACCTATTCACGTACTATGCATTCATACATTCTTCCCCCTCTGTCACAAGACACCTTTGTTGTACATACACAACTCCCCCAGCGCTGTATCATCAAGGCCTCAAAAGAGCCAGCCTCTCAAACATTAAAAACACTGAAAACTAATTAAGAGGGACGGAAACAGATATCACATGCACAATCTCTCTACAAAGTGTTAATATTAGCTCAAGTTGGCTGACTCCGCCGGGTCTAGACATCGTCTCTGTTGCTAGCTTGTTTGGGTCGGCCTACTTGCTGGAGTAGTAAACATGGTTTCATTAATGGCTTTTATTTGGTTGGTAACCATTGTATAATAGCAATACTATATGACGGGATCTTTACCATCATTGGCCCTTCATTGATGCGGGCAGTTGCCAATGACGACGGTAAAGCTCACCCTTTCGTGTAATATCATAGTGCGTTCCATTTGTACTTGGAAGTCAGATTTTCCAATGTCAAATTCGAAAGCCCGGCACCTCACCTCAAACTTCTGGGCTCAGGAACTCGGACAGCCCTGAGCCTGGGCTAAAAAATCATCAGTTGTGAACTCTGTAATCAGTTTTACACACGGTCCTGTCCAACGTTGTTGCTACGCTGTTTGTATGCATTGTTATGAACTTGCAGTGCTAACACTGGCTAACCTGGCTAGAGCTAATGAAAACAGTAAAACTCAGACTTGTAAATTGAACACATTCAACTCGGGTCTAGTCTATATCCAAGACGTTCCACTTCTGAGATTGCTCCGGTGCAGCAGGAAATTCCGCTGGAATTCAGTCTTTTCGGCTGGATGTCCGTCCCCGTCCTCTGTTTCTGTGTTGGCGTTCTAACCTCTGGTGGATTTCTGAGGACTATGGTTACCTGGTCCTCAGATCTCTGCAGGGTAAATCCAGACAGCTAGCTAGACTATCTGTCCAATCTGAGTTTTCTGTTGACGACTAAAACTACTTCTGAACGTACACATGTTCCACCAAAACAACTTCCTTCCTGGGACTATTTAGCAGAGGCACCGTGGCTCTGTCCGGAGCTTAGCACTCCAACGACGATAGTGATTGGTTTAAAGAATTGCCAATACACCAGAACATGTATTTCTCCTATCCCTGAACGTTGTGTGGACTAGCCAAACCTTCCTCCTCGTACCACACCGTACGGCCGGAGATACTGCTACACGGCGAGCTCTGAGTCACCTTCTTTGTTCTTTTGAGGCATGAGACAGGTAAGCTCTCACTGTCAACTGACACATTCTGGAAAGAGGTCTGTTAATGTTCTAAAGACCACACCGAAATATTCACTCAGACATTCTGGCTCTGCTTCGGATGCCTTTCAAACGGGATCTCCGGTAGTGATCAGTCCTTCACTGACCAATGAGCATTCATTAGCAGAATGCTGGTGTGTTGTGGGAAACAACAACTCAACCTGTAACAAATCAAAAGGACACAAGTTCTTGTTCATTCAACTTTTGACCTATAATCCATGTTGAACTTGCAAAAACTACAATCAAATCTGAGATTTTTAAACGGCATTCAAGCGAAAGAGACACATTTAGCCGTCTAGAGTCCCATTCCTTTTGTATTGGGCCGCGATCACCCACTGTGGTGCAACTGCAATCAAATTTGGTACAGTGGGGCTTTATAGGGGGTGAAGAGGCTTTCCGTGGACAGGCTTTGGTGAGACTAACATGACTTTGACGTCATTCCCAGTTTCTGCTTCAGAGTTCCGAGGTAAATGGAATGCACTATTATTACCCACCACACAAATCCTCCGTAGAGTTCCTTTTATTTAAAGCAGCAACATCTCTGCTCCATTGCCTAAACCATTTAGTGACCCTCCAGTGCTCAAATATCTGATATCTGAAGACCCACTAATGGTGTAGTTGTCAGCCTCATACTTACACATATCACACTTACTCCAACCAGCACAATTCCAATGAGAGCACAAAGCCATCTGTCAGGGAGAGAAGCCAGGGTCAGGGTTATCAAAATTAAACCACTTTGACAAAGATCAACCACAATAGTCTTTGCTTAAAGTTAGAAAAGAATGCATGTTTTTCGTGCATTATGTACATACAAATGATTAACATTATATTTGACGTCATTACTTAATTGTTAATGTTAACGACACATCCTCTAAGTACGGAAAAGTTAGCCATGGCGTTCCACTATGCTCAGTGCTCGGACCAATTCTATTCTCCATACATATTTCTCATCCAGGCAATTTTATTAGGAAACACTCAATTAACTTTCATTGTTATATTTAAGTAGCCTTGTTGGGATGGGGTATAAGAGACAGGTAGATGGCTTAGCTGAAGAGACCTTTGACAATAACTGTTGAAGGTCTATAGGACAGAAGCAGTCTAAGTATATGTCAGGTTTTGTCGTTCTATCTAGTGCTACTGCATTTACTCTAATTGTCATATTTTTCTCATTAAAGAAGCTCATAAAGTGGTCATTACTCAGAGCTCTAAGAACAGACGGCTCAATAGAGCTGGGACTCTCTGTCAGCCTGGTTACAGTGCTTAAAAGAAACCTGGGCTTGTTCTTGTTTTCTTCTATTAGTGATGAATAATCACTAGTCTGATCTGGCATTTATAAGGGCCTTCCTATTCATTTTCAGACTGTCTTGCCAATCTAAAAAAGATTCTTCCAGTTTGGTGGAACAACATTTACTTTCAAGTTTTCATGAGGTTTGTTTGTGTTGTTTATTTGGGAGTTTGGGAGTGCTAGTTTCCTTTGCCTCATCATCTTCTTTTTTAGAGGAATATGGAATATCTTCCTTACATTTAGCTATAGCACTGCCAGATAGGCATCTAGTGTAGAGGCTTTTATTTACGTTAGTTGGGTATAGTTGGGTAGTAAGAATTCAAAAGTTATTAGAGAATGGTCTGATAATAAAGGGTTCTGCGAAAATTCTACTAAATCTTCCATTTGGATGCCATAAGTCAGCACAAGGTCTGGGGTAAAGTTAAAAAAGGGAGTGGCCTAATGCACTCTGACTGAAACCAGCTGACTCTAGTAGTGAGTTGAAAGCAGGACTAAGGCAATCAATGTCAACGTCCACATGGACATTAAAATCACCTACAATAAGTACTTTGTTTGACTTATAGACTACACGTGATAAAAACTGAGAATTCAGATAAATTCAGAATCTGGTCCCGAAGCTCGGTAAATAACAAGGGTACAGGGTATTAACCACGCAGGGGGCCCAAACTGCAGACACCTTCTTTTGTTTTCTGTTATTTTGAAAGTGTAAATGATGAAATAAAATCTAACTTTAATCTGTCATTTGATGCCTTTTGGAGATTTTTCCATCTTTTCTTGACTTCTTTATGCACATTAATACCAATTTTTACCTAGTGTGCCCAAACTTTCGAACCCCACTGTAGCCCCTTCTTTGGTTTACCTTTGATTTAACCGATCTGAGTCAGGGGACAGACACCGTGGTTTAGATGGGATTCTATATCGCCCGCTCTGGCCCCAGGGACACACAGCCGCGGCCACCAGAGCCTCCAACTTTACGTTCCGCAATAAAGAGCTCCCAATAACCAGAGTTGGCTTCTCTGTACAAACATATGGCATCCAAATGGAAGATTCAATAGTATTTGCACAGTGAGTGGGGAGAAACTGTTAGAAAGGCCAAAATGTTGACGGCCAGCCATAGGTTTCGCCATGTGCGCCTACTGATTTGAAGCTAACGCTACACTTTTTTTGGAAAGTCACCCACTTGCCCGGCTGGTCTGCCGGGGGGGGGGGGGGGGGGGGGGGGGGGGGGGGGGGGGGGGGGGGGGGGGGGGGGGGGGGGGGTGTTAACAGAAGCTGCAGTATGATGTACTGTGCGCTGGCTAGATACTGACACATAAGGTATGGATTCCACGGTGCGGATCCGTGCCTTAAACTCACTAAGCCTCGCCTCCAGGGCAGCAAATACCATTCCATTTATTACATGTATCATTATTACTAAAGGAGGCAGAGGAATAGAGAGAGAGAGAGAGAGAAAGAGAGAGAGAGAAAGAGAGAGAGATAGATCAGGATAATTTCTCTTCTTACCTTCCCATCTTGTGCGCCAATGTGCCAAAGATGTACAGTAGGTTCCAATAAGGTAGGAGATGGACGCTGCTAAGAAAGCGACGCCTGGGCCACCGACAGACACATACAGAGACAGAGAGAGAGAGAGAGAGAGAGAGAGAGAGAGATGAGAGAATGAAGGTGTGGGCAGCCTTTCTAAGATAAGCAGATCTCTATCAGCGCCTCATCACTGAGCCTTCGAACATCTTCCATTGTCTGTAATAAAGACTTGTGCTTTCCACCTGCCAGCACATGACACCCTAATATCCTGTTCTCCACTCATCCTTTTTATCTGACCTAGACTTCATACACAACCCACTGGAACAAACTAATAACACCAAAGACTGCAGGAAGCCTGTGGATAGTTCATATCTAGCAGGATAGAAGAGAACCACTTTTGCACTATGGCAAGTCTTTAAGTAAAAGATGCATGTACGGTATATAATGTAAATTAGAATATGTGGAGCAATGACTGATGGTATTTTGTTAAAATATAAAAACTAGTAACCAGAGAAAGGGATTATTAATCCTAGCAATGTGTTTTTGCAATACAGGTTTTTGAATACATTCGAATACTTCGATGTTACTAAAATTTACTAAGATTTTTTAATGAATGGATATCACTTGTCTAGAAGGGATGGAAACATCTAAGATATTCTGAAACACCATGCTTTGGAAAATGGTTTTTAGTAATCTAAAGTCCACATGATTTCATAATAGAAGCTAAACCCTTTACAGCCTTACACTGTCATAGAGGTGTAAATGAAATCATATGTTTAGCATACAGGTCATAGTGGGGGTGGTGTTCTGGACGGCATCATAGTCACAGCTGTTTCTAATAATCTGGCCTCCTAATCTATGTAAATGGAAAGGACCAAAAAATGAGAAACACAGTATTAGACTAGTGTCATGCAACACCTGTAGCTATAAGTTCAGTTAAACACAGAATTAATTTGAATTGACACATTTCTGACAATGTCAACAAATAAATATCATTTGTGTGTGCATTTTGAAGTACTGACTGATTTTTATTTATGATTTTTATATTATACAGTATAGTGGGTGTGTGTAATGGGTATTTCTTAGTGAGTCCTGAAGAGAACATTGTAAATACCTAATTGCCATTCACTGGAACACATGGTCTCCATCATGCAGATCGGCAGCGTTGGCTTCAACACGGCAATGGCCATATTTCCGAAACAAATGGCATGGGGAGGAAGATTAAGCATAAGTGGACAAAGTGTCAATTATACTCTGTTTTTCTTCTTGGTTTCATTTGAGCCACTGGTATCTGATTATGATGCCCCCCGCCCCTCTTTCCTGGATGCCTAATTGTGGATGTGTTCTAGACAAGCCCAGATAGGACAAGACCCGCGTGGCGGGCACAGAACCCACTGAAGGGAGTTTTTATCCCATCTGGCCAGGGAACCTGTTGGGATCCCTCTGGAAAAAGCTTGCAGGGCCACAAAGGGTGGATGGATGGCACTAAAATTACTAATATGTGTGACAAAGAACATTATTAATAAATACTATAGTTACAACTAAATGGTGCTTATGGTTTTCTGTTATAGTTGTTTAATTTCATTGACATTAGGTTTCCTCATAATACTGTACGGCTTTTATTTTCTTACCAGCTGCAATCAGAATGTATGGATCCTTCATCAGCGTTAACAGCGGGGTCCCCTTCTGACTCTGTGAAGGACAAAGGCATAAGAACAACATTCTGTATTAAATACAAAAGGCTTGTACCATATCGGTCAACCAAACCCACTTGTACAAGACTCAGGTTACCAATCTCAGTGATAAAAATAATTGTTATACTTCCTTTGTATGTTTGCACACAAGACAGTCTTGCTTTGCCAGACCTTCCTCCACCACGCTGTGAAGGAAGGTCTGGTTAGTCCTCACAGCATTCCTTGATAGGAGAAAGCCCTGCTTTGGTTTATCGGAATTTCTTTAAACCAGTCACAATCATCCTGGGCGGTGCTAAGCTCCGGTTGTTACAAGTTGTTATTATGCATCTTCATTTCTTACAATATACAGCATGTAGTAGGGGGTCCCTGCTGAGTTTCTCTCTCAGTTAAGGGGTCCTTGGCTTTAAAACATTTAAGACCCCTGCAAAGAAGTAATAATCTTAAAGATTTTCCTTTAAATATATGTCTGTTAGGTCCTTATCTATTGTCAAATTAATTAACATAAAGGTGATTACCATAATAGCGCACTGATGAAAGCCCTTCAATTTTCAATATTAAAAACTGGGTGTCATCATTCCTGGAAAATATCACGTGGTGCACAGTTAGTGGCCTCATTCCTATCACAGGTTGGTCCACTAGAGAGGGTAGGCTGGTGACTGACTGACTTCACACAGGTGACACTGTTTGGATCCCTGGGAAGTGACATCAAAACACACCTACAATTGTCCAACGGAGATCTTCCAGATTGTAACTTTAAAGAACTGGCATGTTATTTGGAGCAAATGAAAAGTCAAACATGTAAAACGGAGAATGAGATATACTGCCAAATATAATCAGAATAACACTATCTGAGCCTAATAAGACCAACGTTGGTATAGTTCACTTTTTAACCGGTATCTGAAATATGGTGCCAGTACCCAATGATAGAGCCCTGCAGGGGTTTAAATCTAGACCCTAGCTTGGTCCTGGTCTGAGATGGTCAGCCCCTAACCTTGGTTATGTTTTAAAGGGACGTGCAAGAAGCCAACGACTAACAAAGAGCTGAGAAAACGTTTCATTGATTTAGCCTCTCGAATCAACACTTGACTTGCCTCCATTGATCCACTGACGTAAAACACTTCAAGCGTGTGACAATGTTAGTTTAAACGTTTATTATCACCACAGCTGTGAAAAGGCCTTTTTGACAAGGCCTGCATGCCATGCTGCTGCTGGTCGCAATGCCGTGCAGAACGGGCGATACAATCTGAACAAATCAACTCTACAGCCAGAAGCCTGGTCTCTTACAGAGCATCGCAGAGTAAAGAGCACAACATCCATGTGGAGGGTGTCAGCCCAGTACGCATTTCTAACTCCTCCAGCTTTGCTGGATACATACTCACTGACACGTACATTTTCTAACCCCAACCCAGCATCTTTACGTAAACTTAACTCTCCCATTATTGACCCACATGTCAGTTAACCGTAAACTTTGCTTCCATCAGCAGATCTGTTTGGCTAGTATCTCCGCTAATATATCAGATCAAGTGTCATCCTAAAAAGAAGCAGCAGAGCACTCTCCCTTGTTCCTGAAGCAGTCATTACATAGTGTTCAAAAACTATTTCTAATGAGGAAAAGCGGTGACAACATATAATTATGAATGCTTTCCATTTATTACTTAAACAGTCATTCAAGCTGAAGAGGTGTTTTGACACCTAAACTCAACTGTAGTCTCAAAAACATCGACATATGTGCTTTGTAGCCGGGAACATCTCTTAGTTCCCTGTAGCCTGCTCAAAGCCCTCTATTAGCCCCCTATTCTCGGGTGACTCAACTACCAACTTCCACTGATACAACAGACAACAGCAAAAATTATTATTATTATGATTAATGGTGGGGGAGAAGTTTGGAGAAGGACTTTCGGTCTGCACCAAGGTGCTTCTGGACAACCGTTTGCCACCTCAGGAGGGGGAAGCAAGAAATCATCAATCAAGCTGTGTACAGAAAGGATGGGACGCTTTTGACCTCAAATGAAGAGATAATAGAGTGGTGGAACCAGCACTTTATGGAACTCAAGAGAATGAAATCAAGCTGACACGTCCTCTGTGGCAGAGCTGAAGGATGATGGGGGATTGTTGTTAAATACCTTGGTGGAAATTGCTGAGGTAGTCAAATATCTCCACAGTGGCAAAGCCCAAGGGATTGATGAGATTCGTCCAGAAATACTGAAAGCTCTGGGTGTGGAGGGGCTGTCTTGGTTGACATGCCTCTTTAACGTGAGGGTTGTTCTCCCCCCAGGGCTGCGCTTTGTCACCAATCCTGTTTATAATATTTATGGACAGGATATTGAGGCGTGGTCGGCGTGGGGAGGGGTTGCAGTTAAGTGGGCTCCGGATCTCATAGCTGCTTTTTGCAGATGATGTGGTCCTGATGGCATTATTGGCCTATGACCTTCAGCACTCACTGGATCGGTTCGCAGCCGAGTGTGAAGCGGCTGGGATGAGGATCAGCACCTCTAAATCTGAGGCCATGGTTCTCAGCAGGAAACCCATGGAATGCCTTCTTCAGGTTGGGAGTGAGTCCTTACCCCAAGTGAAGGAGTTTAAATACCTTGGGGTCTTGTTCACAAGTAAGGGGACCATGGAGCGTGAGATTGGTCGGAGAATCGGAGCAGCGGGGGGGTATTACATTCTGTTTATCACACCGTTGATTTGGCTTGGGAAAGGGAAGTTTCGGGTCCCCTACTGGAGCAGCTGCCCCCGCGACCCGATACCGGATAAGCGGATGAAGATGGATGGATGGATGGATTAGGGTTAAACTTTGCAGTTAATCCACAGTTAACTCTGAATTGTGAGTGTTTATTCATACAGAATATTTACATTTAAGCTACTACTTAGTTCGAGGTGTCTACACACATAACAGGTTAAATAAATGGCTTCAATGAAATGGAAAATTAATAGCAGTGAGACCTATAAAGATTCAATAGTAGAAGTTATGGAGGACGGCTAATTATTTAAATGGAAAATGCTTCAACCAGTGAGGTTGATATTGCTATACATAGGCATACAAATCACGTTTAAAATCCGCTGTCAGTTTGAATACATTATTGATTTCATTATTGCAGTGATGGAGGTTGTAGATTGTCTCCAACCGTGTAGGAAGTTTCAAAAAGAAAGGCGGAACCAGTACGGATTCATTACCTGAGAGCCAAAATAATTCAAATAAACTCGATTGGACTCCATCCAAGTGTCTTTTTAACGCCCTAGACACAAAGCATTTGTAGAAATTCTGTTTTTGCATGAGGTGTCGTTAGCCTGACATTTTAACAGGAGGACTATGACAACATCTTCTTTCATTAAAATGCTAAAAGCCGAGCTGTTGCATCCCCCATAGATCCTGGACATGCTTGACTTGCCTTGTATTGTCCTCTGTCAGGAGGGAAGGTGACTAACAACAGGTAATGTTCCTTGCCTCAATTACAG
>NC_048423.1:25308526-25310631 GCF_013103735.1 Etheostoma cragini | reverse complement strand
CTTGACTTGCCTTGTATTGTCCTCTGTCAGGAGGGAAGGTGACTAACAACAGGTAATGTTCCTTGCCTCAATTACAGCATCTGTGTGCCCATCGGAGACACTAAATATTGCTTTGAGGTGAGAACCAATGATGTTGGAGCATCCACGCTTCTCCCTCGCCACTGAACATTTATCTCACATTCTGCTCAAATCTTCGGACTGGCTGTGTTCTGGTAGCTTTTATTCTTCAGAATTCCTTTGTTTTCTTGACCCATTGTTAAAAAGATGTCCTCTTGATTTAAGGTGCCACTATACTTGCAGCAAAAAAATGAAAATTGTGAAGCAGTAAAAATCAAACTCAAAATCCACGATAATGGCTCACCCTGGCAATTTTTAGTCCAAAAGATTCAGCATTAAAAGGCACAGTACTATTGAAGCTACATTGGTCTTCTATGATAGACTGGTCCTACCAGACTCTGGGTCCATTAGCCTGGTCCTACCAGACTCCGGTACATTTAATTAGTTCAGAGAGTCTGGCCACTCCCCATTGACCAGTGTTAACTTCCTTAAAGGCGGATACTCTGTTGAAGTTTAAAACTATTGGATCTGTCCCGAGCCACTCTTGTAGGTGGCTCCACCCTCTTACGTGCTGTCTGGCAGGACCAGGCTAACAAGAGGGGAGACGACAACATCTATCAGCTCAGCATCGCAAGCGTTAGCCTTGGTTAACTCCTTCACCACTAACAGAGGGAGCTGGAAAATCCCAAGCCCCATGGGGTGGAAGGCAACAACATCATGGCCCCCAACAGAACTCAGCAAGGATTGTTCTTACTCAGTCTTTCTCAGCCACCCCCTCTGTTTGCACCAGTAAAACTTTGCTATACAATTATTATATTCACACAGAGACACCAGTGAAAAGCGTACCTGTTTGTGAGTGGGCCAATGAAGGGGTTGGTAATCAGCTGTAAGGTGGCCTTGGAGGCGAACAGCATTCGCACTTTGACGTTCTCACTGAGCAGCCTGCTTGCAGACTGGGGGCAGTCAGAGGAGTTGTGTGGCAGCTCTGTGGTAGCAGCGGCTGTAGGGACCAGGTCCGGAGACCAGGCTGTGGCGTTGAAACCTGGAGACCTCACGGTGTTGTCGTATAAGGACACAATGCTGTGGAAGGTTCCTGGAGCAGCCGGCTGGGACGCAGTGATGTTCTTCAACACTACGTCTGTTGACTCATCCAGATTGTACAGGTAGCTGGGGATGATGGGAACTAGAGGGAAAAGAAAGGTTAGAGGAGGTTGGTGCAATGACATATGACACTGACTGATTCACTAGCATGATGCTATTCCAACATACTGAATGTCAGCTGAAGAGGGCTTATCACAAGCACTATCCTAACGGAAGAAAGAGACCTCCATGACAACATACCCACAAATTACTCTAAAGAAAAGAATATATATTTTCAACTATTTTTATAGTGTCAAATAATAACAGCAGTCAGCTCAAGACACTTTCCAGATAGTAGGTCTAGACCACACTCTATAATTTACAAAGACCCAACAATTCCCTCCAGAACATTTGGTGTGAAAGTGGTGAGGAAAAGCTTCATTAAAACAGACATAATGTACATAAATCATGTGTTTTTCATCTTTTCTGACCTACAAATGTTATAATGTTGTATAGTGATGTTAAACAATACCAAATAATTAGGTAACTGCATTTAGACGTGAGTCCGGCAGGAAGCTTGTCTCACTGGGTTCTTTAAATTTCCTGAATTTGTCTATGTCAATGAAACAGACTTTCCTACATGGTCTTGCTGCTCCAGCTCAGACCGGAAGATGACTTATGGCATTTTTGTGAATTGTATGGCTTTATGAGCGAGTTTAAAGCAGAGAAGTGACCGCAAATGAGGAGGAAGAAGCTCAGAACAACACGCAACAAAGGTTCTCCGTTTGCGTTTCATGGTCAGCACCCAAACCCCAAGGCCCCGGGGCGACCCCACTCCCCACATTCTATTATACTGCTGAGTGGAACTTTATGTAGGACGGAGTAATACAGCACTGCTCATGAGGGGATGAAGGAACACTCTCACGGGCCAATGTTGGTGCTGGAAACAGAAAATAAAGACATTTGGA
>NC_048423.1:25283345-25308426 GCF_013103735.1 Etheostoma cragini | reverse complement strand
GGGCCAACAGCAGCGGCAGCAGCGCGCTGGGAGGACGGGGTGCTGTCTTTCTACTGACTGGAGCCTCCTCTGACGTCACCCCACCTTTATGTGTGCGGGGCCCCTTCAGACCTGACTTCACACATTCAAACCAATAACCAACAATTATACTGTTCTGTACATCTTCCTTAAATATTTCAATAATTGCCAAAAGTCCAGTCATTACCTAACAGGTCTGCAAACAAGATCAATTATAGATGGAGGCTGGGCCTAGGTGTTTCACAATTGACACTATTGAAAATTCAATTTTAATCCACCTAAATCCACTTGGTTTAATCCACACTTAAACCACAATCCCTATATTCCGTAACATAAAAAAAATACTCTTTGGCACACAAACATCAAGCATCAAGCTGTGAAGGAATAGCTGGCAGTGTGAGACTACACTGAAAAAAATGGGAAATTGCAGGTCTTTGAATTTACAAAAATAAATGTAGAATATGCTACACATTTATATTCCTTTCAAGATCAAGGTACAATCATGTAGACTTCAGTTGTTTTTGAAGTCTTTCCATCTTTTCATTTATGTGCATCCATGTCCCAGAAATGCTAGTTACTAACCTAGTTACTAACCTAGCTCTGGGGAGTCATTCCCCGGAGTCCTTATGTTCTTTTTTCCCCAGAATGTTCCCTCGGATCAGAGAGGCTCCAAAATCAGGGTAGCAGCTGTCGCCTTGGTCCCACTCCATGTTCTGTGATGCCATGTTCTACTGCTACACTGCAGTGCCCTGCTACGTCCTGCTACGTCCTGCTGTGCCTTGTAATGCCGCACAGCGTCCTGCTATGCCGCGAACTACTACAAAGAACTGCTACAGACTACTAATTTTTGTCTATTTTTGTTATTTCCACTCTTCATTCCAACCCCAACCGGCCCGTCAGACACCACCTACCAAGAGCCTGGGTCTGACCGAGGTTTCTGCCTAAAGGAAGTTTTTCCTCGCCACTGTCGCACTGTTGCTTGCTCTGGAGGAAACTACTAGAAAGATGAATTGAATTGAATTGAATTGAAGTATGTTAACTGTATGGACTCCTTTTGCTTTGATTGAATTAAACATTTTAAACCACCAAATTCAGTTTGGTCACTACTGGAAATGGTACAGTATATTTCAGTCAAAGGTCACCAGGAAGTGTAGGTGGCGGTAATATGTTAAAAGCCAACAAAATCAGACTGCGAAAGCAACATTAGTTCAGAACACAGGTAGATGGTGAAAGGTGTCTTATGCACCTCCCCCTGGTGCTAGAACCGCAGGACATTCCATGGTGACAGAGTGATGGCAGGGATTTCTCCCTGCCCCCCTCGGCTGATGCGCTAGGTGGTGACTGGACCCCAACGTCATTGCCTACCTTCTCAGCCACAGCCAAACACTGAGTCTTTCTGCCTCTTCTGCTAGCCTTTTCATGGCTTTGCGGTGCCTTGCTCCTGTTGCACCCATGTCACGGGGCAGGCCAGAGGTTGGGGAGCCCACAATCCCACTGTTGGGATTTATGTTCCCAAAGAACATGGTGATGAACCAGAGGACATCGGAATTGTCCTAGAAGGCAATGAAGTGTTGCAAGGTCTTGATAATGTAGCTGTTGGTATACTGTTTGGACTAATGCATGCCCTGAACTTCAGCTACTCAGCTGACCTTCATTACACCTTATTATCAAAATTATAATAATCCAAAGGATTTTCATGGAACTTTCCAACAAAGCACTTGCTGTAAAAAACAGGCTCTTCCAGTGAAGTGTCTGAGTTGTCCCTCTGTCCCTGAAGGCATTGTTGGCTATACAGTTCGCACTACTTCTGTTTGTTTGAATTAACTGGAAAAGATTTGCATGGAAATAACCTTTTCAAACAAAGCAAGAGTTTGCTCTTTAGTAAAAACCGACTCTCTTAGTAAATACTGAGCTGTCAGCGACTAATCGACAGGCCCCTTCGGTCCTGTCACACCAGACGGACCGCTCTGTCCCCGCTATGTCCTGCTACGCTGAGCTAAACCCTGCTACACCCTGACATGCCCTGCTACACCCTGCTACATCCTGCTACACCCATTAATGCCCTGCACTGCCCAGCTACAACATGAACTACTACTACTACTACTAAATGTGCCCTTATCTTTTATGTTTGAAGCATTACTCTAGTAAGTCTGTGTTATTCTATTTCTATTGGCTTGATGGTGACTGTCTACTTTTAGTGTATCTAACCACTGAGATAGATAAACAGAAAACATTTAATAATAAAAAAATAATGGAGATACCTTAACCTTGTTAAAAAGGTTTTTCAAGGAAGCACATGACAAAAAATCCCTAAACGCTATACGTATGGTAATGTTTCCAGAACACTCTGGAGGTACAGCTATGTGATGAGGAGAACCTGTAGCGTGATTACATCATCTCCTCCCTCAAGAATGACATCAGCAGTCTGACTGCAGGGATAAAGGAAACCAAGGAATTCAGCATAGACCATGAGGTAAAACATACTCTCACAGCACCTGTAGACATGTGCATGGTAACGCAGTAACGTCCTTAAAGGGAGACACTGAAAACAAGTTAGAAGAAGAGGTTTGCAGTAGTAGATATCTTTAAATGTACAGTACACGTACCTGTTTATCCTGTTAGAGAGTCAAAAGTGGTTGGAGCCCCTCCCAGCTGACACTGGGCGAGAGATGGGTACACTTGGACAGGTTGCCTGGCAACCAGAGGGTTTGCACATAAACAGACAACCATTCAGCTTGAAAGCTTGTGCGTGTGTGCTGTGATAGAAGTTAGTATTAGTAGTATTTTTAGTACTTCTAAACACTGCACCACCGGGCTGTCCTGGAAATGTAACCAACGCCCAGCACGAATGTAAAAATTAGGGCTGCACGATATGATAAAAATAGCATTAATATTAATATTAAACATTAAAGAGCCATTAAAAACAATTACAAACGTAAAAACAGATAATATATGAAAAAAGTGACAGTGCAGTGTAAGAAATTAACAGTTGTTTAAAGAAAGGCAGCATCAATCAGAAAGGTTTTCAGTCCTGATTTTAAAGAAATGAGAGTTACGGTTTATCGATAAAACCACATTACTTGCAATAAATAAACAGATATAAATGTTTACTCAGTTGCAGTTCTGCTGCTTTGTTTATTCTGCTAAAATACTACACATTGCTTGTTGAATTTGAAACAAATGAAAAAAATCATTTCCAACATTTTATTGAACAAATTGAACTTTGAATTGAATACAAAAAGCTATTTCATTTTAATATCTCTACATGTGGTTATGCATCGATCTCCAGTGGTTACAACATGTCTCAACATTTATAATCTTCTGAAAGAAAGAACACCTAGTACTAGACCTTCATAGTACAGCCTTCTCAGTGTCATAAATATGTAGCACTCTTGCTTGTTATGTGTAGTAAGTGTAACATTGTGACCACTGAAACCACCGGTTGGTAGGGAAAGTGTGTTGAGTCTTGTATAAGATGAGGTGACTCACACAGGCGGGGCTGCCTTCACACAGGGATCAGGTCCTGATTGGTTCACTGCAAACTGCAGCTAGTTTGCTATCTGGATATGATTTATCATTCCAATCTTGCAGCAGCAGTACTTTGTTTCACGTTCTTACATATTTTCCTTCCCTCTCCTCTGTGGTCAGAGCGTAGAATCTGGATGGCTTTTAAGCTGCTGGACAGGTAACTATTAGTTTTTCATTGCTTTCATTTACTTGATTTTAGTTTGAAATATGTAGCCTCTAAGGTAATTAAAAATCGTTTCTGTTTTTTTTGTAGTGAGAGGAAAGGTGTCAGTCCCCTCCAAAAGGTAAGGTCTGCATACACACCACAGTCTTATTGGCTAGACAAGGCTATACTAATAAGGTTTGACTTGTTAGGTCACACCACTTAATAAGCACAATATGCAATTTCACATTTAACATGAAGGGTGGTGTTGTAGTGGTGGGTGTGTTGATCCAAATATCAACAATATCCATACCGACGTTGGTATTAATGATCAATAAGCGGGATACTTTAGTTTCAGTTTCTCTCCAGTATGCACCGCTGCGGTTTCATCAGAGAAGAAACCTGACCGTCTGTTTCTGTTTGTGCCGCTGCTACCAAGAGTTGCTCCTGTCCCAACACAGAGCTGGCACACTTTGCCCCCCCATGGCTTTTTGTGGTTTAATATGCAGCTGGTCCGCGGGACAGGTCCGAACAGCCAAAGATTCAGATGAACTGCAGCTATACCCCACCAGATCCAGGTGATCTTGCATGTCCATGCTGGTCCGCACAGCATTCCTGGATTAGAGAAAAAAACAGCTCTGGTTTATCAGCATTCCTTTAAACCAATCCCAATCGTCTTGGGCAGCTGGACACAATGACGTGCCTCCGCTTGTTTTGGTGGAACATGTGTACATTCAGAAGTAGTTTTAGTTGTCAACAGAAAACTCTGATTGGACAGATGGTCTGGCTAGCTGTCTGGATTTACCCTGCAGAGATCTGAAGACCAGGTAACCATAGTCCTCAGAATTCCACCAGAGGTTAGAACGCCAACACAGAATCTATGAATCTGTATGATCCCAAGGGGTGAATGCAAGCCCCAGATCAGACTGGCCATGTGCACAGAAGAACAGGATATCCTCAGCCATTTGCATTCTAAATCTATGTTGTTTATGTGTAGTGAGTCAGCAGCAGTCCGCTGCAACTGGGTCAGTGATAAAATAATGTTAGAGATACTTCTACCAAAAATATTCTATCAAGTCCTCTCCCAATTAGCAAAGGGTTCTGCTGCGTTTGGATTCAGCCTACACGGTCAACCCTGATAGGAGAACTGTGCATGCCGCCTGAGTCTTGTTGTGATTGACTGATTTTTTGCTAATTTAACAGAAGGAGGTGGTCTCCTACTGGACCTTATATGTCACCATACTGAGAGCTGAAACACGTCAGTCCAGAGACTACTGTAAGTACTGCTTTCACTTCACATGCTTTACAAGGAAACATTTGTGCTGTGAATGTCTCGGAATGACGCTTTTCAAAATCATTCTCACTTGCTTTATTTAAAGGTGCCCTGCCACACCTATCTCGTGACCTTGTGGTAATGGACTCTGTTGGTTACTGTGGTTACCTTGTTTCAAGCCATTCTAGCGTGGTATAGAAAGCGTGCAGGAAGACTCAGCTCCATTTGGGCCAGTTCTCATTAATATTCAACCAGCTAAGCTGCTTGACTCTGATTGGCTAACAGCTAGCCAATGAGAGCGTGGCTTTTAGCATCCTTTAACCAGCTCATGAATATTAAAGAGCTAGGAGAACATGATGTCAGACTGACCAGCAGATTTCAAAACATCCAAGTAGAAATGGTTTTGTGTGGCAGGGCACCTTTAAAGATTTCCCATTAGGCAATGCCTGGCTGAAAGGGTCACATGTTCCTGTCTCCATGTTTCAGGGTCTGAATCGGACTGCTATGTCATTCTCTCTCTCCCCACGGCAACGGCCATAACCTACCGCACAACAACTGTGTCAAACACTAACAACCCGGAGTGGAATGAAACCTTTACCTTCAGGGTCCCCAGGAGTGTCAAAGTGAGTCAATGCAGACTGCATGAATAAAGTAAGTGATGTAAATTGTGAAAAGTAGAGGTGTAGCCGGCAGTGAGCCCCTCTGCTGTTCCTACCAGAACATTCTAGAGATGCAGCTGTATGAGGAGGACACCATGGCCCGGGATGACCTGATCTCCACTCTTCTGTTTGATGTCAGGAACCTTACAGTCGGGAAGAAGGAGACCAAGGTCTTCAACATAAACCCTGAGGTAAGAGCTCATGTTGGGCTAGGACTGATGCAGCTGTACTAGTGTCCGTGTGTGTGTCGTGTTCTGGCTTATCTTACTGTGTTAATCAAATGGTTAAAGGTCATTCCATTCAATGGTGGCACAAGAAGTCCGATCTCTTTTACTTGAGTAAAAGTAATAATACAGCAGTGTAGAAAGAAAATGCCCTGCATTCAAGTTAAAGTACAAAAGTATTAGCATCAAAATATACAAAAAGTACTCAGTACTTTGGCTTTCCTCACAGCTGTGACTCTGTATAGAAGACATACAGTAACTCTTCAAAATGTTTCCCTGCAATTTCTCCAGACATGCGCACACTGCTGTTTATTTTTCAAAGTGAGATAGACGATGTGTCTTTGTGCTTATGTTTGTGCTTTTGAAAATTAGCCTGTACGGCTAAATTTGGCACATTTACACGAAATGAATATGAAAACAACTTTGAAATAAAAAAGTACTCTTACTCAAGTACTGCACAGTACAAATGCATTTCGTGTCCATGAGTATGTTCTTGCTTTTCTAAGTGTGTTGATCAAATGGTCATGGTTGAACGTCACTCCCTTTCAATTCAATTCAGTCCTGAATTGTCCTGCATTCAAGTATAAGTACAAAAGTATTAGCATCAAAAACATACGTAAGGTAGAAAAAGTACTCAGTATGCAGAATAACCCATTTCTGAACTTGACATTACATTGTTGAATTCTAATAATGTATGCATTAATATGAGCGTAACGTTGATGTTGCAGCTGGTAGTTTTTTATATAAATATTGCTTTGAATTTCACCAAGGGATTAATAAAACATGATTAACTATCATCAGTCATTGGTGGATAATATTTGATGTGACTTATCTGAATCTGCAAAGGGATTCAATAAATGCATTGTAATAAATGCAACATTTGAATTGTAGTATAGTACAACTTTAAGTAGAAAATGGAAAAACTCTAGTCAAGGAAAGTACCTCAAAGTTGTATTACAGTAGAGTACAGTATCAGTAAGTGTACCTTGTCCACTCTTTTACAGAAGGATGAAAAACTTCTTGTAGCGTTTGAGCTTCTTCAGAGGTGACTGTAGCTTTTTTTACCTTAAAAATATACACAGACATTTGCTCTTCCTTAATTCATATAACGTGTGATCTGCTCCTAAATAAATACTGTGTATCTTTTTGTAGTGAGGACCCCCCCTGTGACTATCTCACTAATGGCATCCTTGTGGTAAGATATGGGACACGGTATCACCATGTAGTACATCTGAATAAATACAGTATAACATCACCACTCCATCCTCCATGTCGGCTGAAACCCTGACAGTGTTTGGAAGATCAAAATGGAATATCAGAACATGAAGCCATGAGAAGCCATGTCGGCGGTCCGGCCGCCCCACACACTACGGCCTTAAGTTTGGCCTTAGTCATTTTGTGTTTTGATGTTCCTAACAAAAGGAACTGGTCTCTGTTTGTGTCTTCCAGGCTGCCCCGTTCTCTGTACTGGACATTGATGTCAACAAGCTACGCAGCAACGACCGTACGCAGGCTTCTATTCTGTCCAATCCCATAAGTCCATCAATGACCTTCAACTTTCACTTTCAATAATGTGAAAGATGGATTCAGACCACATTCACAGATATAAAAGAATGTATAAACTATAGTAAAAATGTAGAAAAAATAACTAATCTAAGTTAAAACGACTTTAATCAATGTTATTATATTGACAATAGGTCAAATATATGCGTGTGTAATACGAAAGACTAGTAGAAATGAACCCACAGTGACTGTGGTCGTCCAGAGTGTTTCACCCCCCTAACCTATAGCTTTTTAGGACGAGAAATTCAAGCAGGCAGTTGTTTTTTTTTGCCAAAGAGCTCAGAAACTTATAAAGTTGGTGAAGAGAAGGGGAACACAGGGGAGAATGCTGCGACTTAAGAGACTTGAACTGTAAAAAAGAGAGTGAATATTTGCCTCACAATCACTCATTTTCAACTCCAAGTGAATACTGATATTGCCTCAGAGCTACTGGATGAAAAATAAATCCAACAAGTACTGTATTTCATCTTAATTGTAAGGTGCATGTTATTATTCTACATTCTGTTGGAAGTTGCGCTGTTGTCCATGCAAGTGTTTGACAACGGAAGGCTTGTATCATGTGGACACACCGCCAGTGGGGTTGTCATTACTTAGAACTCCTCATGGGGGAGACAGAGACTACGCACCACAGCTTTAACCTGCACTCACAGTGAGTGTTGCAGCCTAGGTGTGGCTGTTTAGTCTCTTTCAAATTTCTAGATATTCAAATTTGTTGCAAGCTCCCCCCGCTGATGAAAAAAAACAGTCCGACCAGGGACAGACAACAAACAACAGAAATCTACAATCATCAGGACACAACTGTTACTGAGGCGTAATACGTCTCATCAAGCAACAGCAAAATTGGTATTCATTATTGTTTTCACAGATTAACATGAATATTTCTCTTGCATATTCTATTACTCTCACCAGATACCAGGGACAAGGTGCTGAAACTGAGGGGTGCCTATAAGGAGAATTACACACTTAATGCAGAGGAAACCCCCAAACTGCGTTTCTACATCAACAGAGACTTGGAGACAGAACTAGGAGTGGCAGTGAGTTTTTTTTGTTTTTGTTTTACATGTTGGACAGAGACATGCCACACATTAATCAGTGGGCGTTGTTCTTAAAAAAACTACTTAGGGAAGGGAGGAGGGAATCAAATGAGAAACGGGAAGCATGAAGCATTTACCCTTTTGTTATTCAATTTTATAGAATGCATAGCTTTCTTCTACAATAACTGCTACAGGCCTCGTCCGAATCTTGAAGAATGTAAAACAAGTCTCTGTCTTTCAGCCCTCTGATCAAACCTTTGCTCCATTGGAAACATCGATAAAACTCCAGCCACTACCAGATAAACAAGCACGCAAAGTGTCCCTTCTTATTAATCAGGTAGGAACCTAGCTTGTGGGTTTAATGGTCCCTTTTCTTCTTGGTCCACGGGGAACTCCTGTGTGGCGGGAAGATGATGCGAGGACTGTGTTTGATTCATTGTCCCGATTGTTCCCACATGCTGTCAGTATGGTGGCCCTGAGAGGCCACTGCACTGCAACATGCAAATGTCCCACAACACATTAAGAAAGCACATGCACATAGACCACAACACACAATTGGTGCGAGGTGATCCAGCACCCAGTCTTCAAAGCTTTCTAAGTGTCTATGTGAGTTAAGCACGTCCAGTCCTATTGTTCATAAAGTGTGGCATTTCCCCTTCACAGGACACAGTGGATTTAGACGTGGAAACATATAAAGGGTAAGGTGCTTTCCTACTTCCACTTTACAGTACAAACAAAAGTATGTGGACACCCATAATTACACATACGTTGGGCTTGTTGGTTCCAAAGATAATGGAACCTGGCTCTGGGGACTGGCGCCCATACAGCTACAAGAGCATTAGTGAGGTCCAACACAGATGTTGGTCCAGTTCATCCCTAAGGTGTTGAATGGGGCTGAGGTCAGGTCTCTGTGGGGGGCAGTCAAATTCATCCACACCTAAATGGAAAACCAGTACACCAATATGAACCAGTAAAGCCAAATAGTTCCAACAAATTTTGAACATGTAATTGTGTGATTAAGCATTAACATTCCCCTAACTGAAACTAAGGGCTTCAAGGTGGAAGACATTTTATTATCTCCAAGGGGCCATTTGATTTACAGCCAGCAACCATCACACACCAGACAAGCCTGGACCCTACCATGAAAACCCCAGACCAAAAGTATATTAAAAATATGTAAGACATGGATGCTGTGACTTCTCAGGGGTGCAACACCTCTCAACCAGGAGAGGTCAGTGAAAGACTGCTTTTCAGCTTTGTGTAATGCTACACTTGCTTTTACCTCAACCCACAGCGAGGAGGAACGTCTTGCAGTTCGTCTGGACGCTGACATCCCCCCTCAGGAGAAAGAGTTTCTGAAGAAGAGAAAGGTTGTGGTGGCACAGGCTCTGCAGAAGATTTTAGGCCTTAACTCTCCACCTAAAACCAAAAAGGTAAAGTCCATTTACTTACACTGTTACTTTTGTACTTCAAGTCTTGCACACTTTTCCACCCCTTACTGAATATCAATTATCAAAATGATTCCGAGACAAGTATGAGACAACAGTCCTGGGAAAAGATATTTAAAACCAAAACGTATTAGTGTGGATATAGTATTATATGAAGTACAACCTCACAGAGCTGCTAGAACAAAACTTCTCAATTCTCTGTTCAGGTGCCAACCGTTGCAGTGGTGGCTTCAGGGGGAGGGGCCAGAGCAATGGTAGGCCTGCTGGGTGGTCTGAGAGGCCTGAAGGATATAGGGGTCCTGGATGCTGCCAGTTACATCACTGGTGTTTCAGGATCCACATGGTGAGTGAACCAGTCAAGTGTCTCACCAGTCACAGTCTCCTCATATCAATGTGCTTGATATCAGGCAGAGACAGACAATCCCTTACGTTTTGGGCTGTTCCGGCTCCATATGAAGTACATAATGAAGTACTAGGAAACAGGGCAGTGGGGCTGTGAATAAAATGCATGACCTGTTTTTGTTCTACCGCTGTCATAAAAGCCACACTTGTTAAGCAACTGCTGGCAAACCCTGTCTAGATGTTATGTCTAAGTCAGGATAAGTTTGCCGGGTTTATGAGTTGCTTTTAGGCTGTTTTCACACCTTTATCATGTTAGCTTTGCTGTGAATCAGGTGAGTTAGGACATTTTGAGCGATTGGCCCTCGGTAGGTTTGGTTTCACACCTGGAAAAATCCATGCGTACCATACTGCGTCATTACAAGTCAAACAAAAACGTCCAGCCCTCTCATTGGTTGGAAATGTCTGGGGGCGTGAGCAAGAAAGTAAATATAGGGAGAAGGTCCTGTGTTCAGGACCAGTGGTCAGACCAGCTCATTTCATTAAAAGTATCAGACATTGTTTCGCAAGACACGTTACTGTGTCAGCTCTGGTCCCTGAGACTTGGCTCTGGTCTGGTCCCCGAGACTTGGTTCTGCTCTGGTCCCCAAGACTTCACTCTGCTCTGCCGGGGTCTGTCTCCAACTTTAGCAGCAGCTGGTTTGACCACGGAGATAGGAGTGATGGACGATTAGCTTGACCACCGTCTGTGATAGAAACACTGCACGCTGCTACAGTTTGCTGCTCTGCTCCAGAACCGCTCCTGAGTTGGATTGAAAGCATACCGAGACCACCTCTTCAAGCAGGTTGTGGTACGCTTCTTTGGTCCTCTTTTGATGTGCACCAGAGTTCGATTGCTGCATTCTTACCTGCCCATAGTAACCGCACCAGTGGGGCAAACAAACTCTAGTTCAAGTCAACCGAAAGCTGTCGGTGGGAAAACGCCCTAAATCCTTGCACCCTTGTAAACACTATTTTCCCCATGTGAACAGGGCTATGTCTACTCTGTATCAGGAAGCTAACTGGTCACAGGACATAGACAGTATCATCAAAGCAACAAAGACACAAATGACCAAGAGCATCCTGAGTGCCTTCTCTCTTGAGCAACTGAGGTACTACAGTGAAGAAATGGCTGAGAAAGCGAAGGCCGGTTACATTGTGTCACTCATCGACATGGCGGGCCTGATCTTTGAGCATCTTGTCTTCGGGAAGGTTAGCAGCTGAACACTTAATCATACTATATTCCACTTTGACAACTTTTTGCATCATAATTGTTTTTTTAGTTTTAGTGTTTTTTTTTAATTTTTCCAATAATATTTCTTGTCGTGGGTGAAATCCCAGAAAATCACCAGTACCCTGTCTGCGCAGCAGAGAGCAGTGAAGGACGGCCAAAACCCTCTGCCCATATACACGGCTGTCAACATGAAGAATGAATTAAAGGGCTGTGAATCTGAAGCTGGTAAATATTTGGGAAGTTCCCATTTGTATTTTATTTATTTTAATAGATGACCATGTAATCCGGGAGATATTGTGCAAAGTGCGTATTCTTTGTCTACACAACTACACGTTTGATCGTGTGAAACTGAACCTTTGAAGGACAAATTGATAGACATATATTAATGTAATTATCAAACTGTTGGGATATGATAAAATTAATAACCACCAGGCTGATGACAGAATTAAAGATTCAGGGCAATCATAGACATCCCTCAAATGACTGTAACTAAAATAAAAAGACCGGGGAAAGCATGATTGATTATGTTTCAGGCCTTTTTAAATGGTAGTATATATTATTTTATGTGGTGCAATCACACGGGATAATAATAATTATTAGATGATTGAGACAAGAACGTCTCCTATATGGGTCCAGGGCTGTTTGCACAACGTGCATGGGCTCGGGTAGGGTCGGGCTGGATTTTATGGGCCCAATCTAAGCTTTACCGACATCATTCCCCACATACATCAAAACTTTCATTTATAATTGGCAACACAGCCAATACAACTCTGAATAACGAAGATGCCGATTTGCACGGAACTAGTCTTATCAAACAACATCGGTGTCAGGTGAAATATGGTCGGTAGTTTACGGTGGAGTTTTCACTTGACAAATGACACATGGGAACAGCCACAATAATTACAAATTTGTAGGTCCCCAGGTTATATTTGACCTGTTCTAATAGGGCTTAATAAAACAACCCATTTTGTTGACAGAGTGGTGTGAGTTTACCCCCTACGAGGTAGGCATCCCGAAGTACGGAGCGTTTGTCCAAACTGAAGATTTTGGGAGTCAGTTCTTCATTGGTCATATCATCAAGAAACTCCCAGAAGTCCGCATCCCTTATCTGATGGGTAAGACCCCTGTTGCTGTTGCAGTGTCACTGCCCAGTATTAAGTATGAAGTATGAAGTGCTCCAATCTTTTGTTTCTCCTAACCTTGTCAGGAATATGGAGCAGTGTATTTTCTATCAACATCACTCAGCTATGGTCACAAGTTACCGGGTGCAAGCCTTCGTGGAGCCCTTGGCTTGGACCTGATGTCAACAGAACAGGTACAGCTGCCGTACTGGATTTTATAGTGCACAAAAACATATAATTAGCCTTTATGTAAATAAAAGAATAAAGCAATAGTTTCTACAAATCTCTTGTAAGCATATCCTATTGAAAGGCTAACCAATTGAACACAAAGTGACAATGTGGGATTCTGTCTCTCAGTACTCTGACTTTCCTTCCCTGTCAGTACTCAGCATTAGTGATGGTCAAATGAAGCTTTGTAAACCAGTGTCTTTATTTTCTGAGCCACTTGATGGCGCTCTCTCTTCAACAAAGTGTTGGGAATACACTGAATTGCAATGCCTTAGGCCTTTCATCTTAAAACCAAGAGCGCCATCTAGTGGGCTCAGAAAATAAAGCCACTGGTTCACCAAGATTCATTCGGCCATCACTACTCAGTGTCAAGCCCATTGGTTCTTTCTGAAGACATCTCTCAGTGCTTATGATGTGAATAGGCAGGCAGACGAGGCCCAGCGAGTTAACACCAGGCGATCAATAATAACCATAACCATGATAACCATGGAGATTATGTGCACAACTTCATCCTTGCTGGTACAAATGATTAGCATTAGTTGACCGTGGTACCATCTATTCCTAATCAGGTTGATTTATAACAAATAGTTGCAATCCTAGTCAATGCTAACCACAGACTGTTTCATGTTGAGACTATGTTGATGGTTAGATTAGCATATTGTGAGTCTATGGCCTGATTTAAAACTAAATGCAGCGATACCCAATAGATCCAGTCATGTGTTGGTGCCCAACTGTTTATATCTGGATAGCTGTTAAGAAAGCTCCCAACCAGGGAGTTTAGCTAAGAACATACTAAATGAAAGTTATGTAATGTGTTCTGTATTCTGGGTTCTTTTTTCCAGAAGTTGACGCTGAACCATCAACTCTGGACACACATGTCATAAATCCGATCACAGATATCACCAGAATAGTGACGGATTTTTTCAAAAATCGACCAGTCATTGCTGAAATGTACAATTTCATGCGGGGACTCTTCCTGCACTGCAACTACAATAAGCACAGCAACTTTGTTGCCTGGAAAGGTATCTCTCTGTTCTGTTGTCATGATATTCTGATAATTCTAAATGTGATATGTTGCTCGCACAGTGCACTGTCATCAACAACTTTGGATCAATGCTAAGCTTCTTGCTGCAATGCATGTAGGGTAGAGACAGCCATAGGAGCAGAGGAGAGACACAGTTTTGAAGATATTAGGAGTAGAGCAGTAGCTAGAGGCTTCAGTTTTCAAGTGTCCCATGTCCCAGGCTGCTGAGGGGGATAATTGTACAGATTTACAAAACATATGTTTATGGAACTTCCTCTCTAACTGGGATGTTTTGTGACCGATTGGTGGGATACATTGGTAAGAGCTAATGAGCTTTGACCAGAAGTATCATTCTGGTATCAGTGTGCAGAGTCTCTGAAAGGACACCGCAGTTCCAGGCTGGTAAGAGTCAATGAGGGTTAACCATGTATCCAGCTAATTAAAATAGCTGAAGTTCCTTCCTGAGACTATTTAGCCAAGCAATCGTCACTGCGGGACCATTGTTATTGGTTTACAGAAATGCTAATAAACCAGAGCATTTCTCCAATCCCAGAATGCACCTGTGGTGTAATGCAATGCAATGCAAGACTAACTGACGACAGAGAACACAGAACAAAAGTGCGTGTCATCTTCTGTTTCCTAGTCAACTACCTGTTCTTGCAACTGGTTGAAGACTGATTCATTATTATGTCTTGCTTTGTTTTCTGCCCAGATGCACATCCAGATGCCTTCCCAAACAAACTGACTCCTAGTGACTCCACCCTGGGTTTGGTTGATGCTGGTCATGCCATAAATATTGGCTGTGTGCCTGTCCTGCGGCCAGAGAGAGATGTGGATCTCCTCATCACTCTGAGTTACTCATGGGACCCAGAGCACATCTTCAATGTAAACAGGAGGAGGAGGCATCATCTGGGAAGAAACAGAATGTTTATTCCATAACACTAACATTGCTTTCTATGATCACGTTTAATCCATCAGGTCATGGAGAAGACGGCTGCTTACTGTAAAGACCATGACATCCCATTTCCCAGGGTGGATTTTGCCAGTCTGGAAAAAGAGCCTGTGAAGGAGGTCTACATCTTCGAGGACATGGAGAATCCCAGGGCCCCGATAGTGGTTCATTTCCCACTTGTCAATGCCTCATTCAAACACTACAAACGCCCTGGTACGCCCATTTTAAGTGGCTAATATCACTTCAACAATGTTGCTACTTTTCCCTTATTTTATTTTTATTTTCTACCAGGATGCATTACTACACTGTAGCCAGGAGGCTCTGTAATCTGAAGCTCTGAAACCCAAGACGGCAACGACTCTTTCCACATTTTAAAAACCGGGCATTACAGCTTTCTATACTTCAGTTTTTAACTTTCACAACAAAAGCCTAACTTAAATTCACGTGCTTATCGGCAGCTCAACAGTAGCGTTAGGTTAGTGTGAGAGACAGCGTCAATCGAAACCTTTCCACACTGACATTCCTTGTCATTCGGTTTCTGTTAAAACCGTCCACCGGAGAACTTCTGAACCTCTAAATTATCAATCATCTGCTGAATTACTGATAATTAGGTGGGAATCTACATGAAAGTTAATGAAACTTTGCTTTGTGCATTGAGCTTAGCGCAGCATTTGTTATCGTAGCAAACTATTGCTTAACACATCTTTTTCTCTGGCTATTTGGCATGTATTAGCACATGTATTAGTTTTTTAAAAACAATAACCAGAAACAGGTAATAGCATTGCTTAACACACCGAGAAAAAAAGTCTAGGACTCTGGTTCATAGAGGTATGCTTCTGGATCTTGACTGTCTGAGAAGTCTTCCTCTTCGTCTCTCACAAAACCGCCATGTTCCTCGCCATTCACGTCTCCTGTAGGAAAAATAGACAGCTATTTACTGAAGTTGGGGGGGTTTAAGGTGCTGCCTGATCTTAGCGCCCATGCAGCAGTGCTTCGCCTGTGCTTCCACCCAATCGCTGTGAATACGCAGGCCAAAAGAAGTAACTAGGCTTTGTTTTTTTGCATCAACTCACTTTTACTTCCAACATGCTAAACTGCAACATAGGATTCCATTCACTAAGCTAAGCTAACTAGCGGGGGCGTATATATACGTATACAGTACATATTAGGAACAATATTTTTGTGTTCGTAAAATATTTTGATTTCTAAAACATAATTTAACCATTTGCATATGTATCATATGTGTCTTTACAGGCGTGAAGCGGGAGTCTCAGAAAGAAATGAAAGCTGGGGAGGTGGATGTGAGCAGCAGCAACTCTCCGTACACCACCCAGAACTTAACCTACTCAAAAGAGGATTATGAGGCTCTCGTGGAGCTGACCGCTTACAACGTGTCAAACAACAAGAAGAGCATCCTGCAAGCCTTGAGAAAGGCCCTGGACAGGAAGTCATCCAACACGAAGAAATAAACAGCAACAGCATCATTTAGGTTCCCTCATGAAGTCACTTATGGTAACTGCAACACCTCTATTAAAGCAGAAATGTAGCTTATGGTACACATCATTTTGTTATTCCGCTAGTAACCGCAGGCCTCATCACTGCAGCAAGGCTGATATTAAGGAACTGGAAGAGCACATGCACGCCAGGGCTCACAGACTGGACTCAACCGGTGACGGAGACTGCATCAGACCAGTATTTGATTGGCAGGAGTAACAATGTCAAAGGGAAGTTCCAGTTAGTGTGGGACTATTTCTTTCCATATATTAAGGGCTTGATACATGAAGCATGTGTTGAAACACATGGCAGATGATATAATCACAAAGAACACAGTGGTTCAAGCGGTGTTGTCCTTTAAGGTTAGTTGTTACTGACTTTTTCACTTTTGGGCTTTGCTTTTCATTTTGTTGTCCTTTGTATGTTGTTAATTTTTGTTAAAAAGTAAAGAAATACTTTAATGACAAAAAAAGAATCCATAGACTTTCAAAAGGATGAATTGATCATGTTTTACCGTCTGGAGTGGGTCTTTTTTCAAGTGAGCTTATACAAGTACAAGCAGAAGGATGTACAATAGGTTCATAGCGTTCCTACAGTTCCATGTATGCTTTAATAAATGAGGCCCAGGTTATGAGAGTTTTTCCATTTATGTAAACACAATGCCAGACAGTGTTAAAGTGCAGCCCGAACCAGTGCTGCTGTACCCACAAAATGAAGCTTTAACTATATATTCAAGATTTACAATCCTTTATTGATCCCACAGTGGGGAAATTCACAATGTTGCAGCAGCAAGGCATAGGGGAAAAACAAACAAAAATATATATTGTAAAGAGAATTGATGATAATAATCATTTCAAGGAAATACAAGCTTTGAAATGGTGCTTCAACAAAAACTGGCCCTATTACTCCACACACTTTTTATCATTCTTTATTCTAATTTATTCTAGAACTATTGTAGTGCATAGCATTATTATCTGCAGGTTACTCCAAATTTGAAATAGAGTATAAATGAATAAATTTGAAATTCATTTAGATTTTCCTACATGTAAGTAGGGAATCTAGAGTTGTGACTTGTAATCAAATGCAACCCTATTGTGCCCATCCTCTGTAGAGTCGCTGGCCCTTGATCAGACACGTTTTCAGGTTGCAAAGCGGTTGATACACTGCACTGCCTTTTGGTTGACAACGCCCAGATCAGCTGCATCTTTTTTTGTTGTTCTTCCTAAAGAAACCACTGAATCACCTCTCCTTAGCCCTTTTTTGGCTCTGAGTAGATGTTTTTTCAACTCGAGGCGTATAGTGCGCTCCGGCGCATAAGGCACACAGCTCTGTGCAAAAGCAACGAGCAAAATGCTTTATTCTTGTTTAAGGCAGTTTAATTGCTAGTACTCAAGATACTACAGCTACTACAGCTATATGCAGAATTGGATGTCATTCGTGTTAGGCAACAATTTCAATATCACCCATCTTAACTGGGGAAAAGCATTTGTCACATGCACACTTTTTACTTTGCTCATGCTTATAACCGAACAGCCAGCACAAATAATGCACTGGACAAGTTCCCACAGACTGTGAGCTTGTACAACTCATGGACATTAGGGCAGAGATTCTCTTGGTGACTTAGTCATTCTCTTGATCTTTGAAAGTCTTCACATGTCCTCTGCTGATGAACTTGATGCATTGGCGGTAACAGCTTACAATTCGTGTTTGGCTTAGCTTGAAAGCCATGGACATGATGGCCATGCCAACAATGATGAAGAGTGAGGTAAGCATGAAGTACCTAGGATGATTTGGTACAATGTCACCAAAACCAATAGTAGTGAGTGTGATAAAGCAGAAGTAGTAGGGGTCAAAGCCATGGAATTCTGTTTCCCACAGTGGCAGAATCCAACCTCCTAAAAAAATGTAGGCAAACACGATGAAAAGAATCAGTACAAAGGGTACATCCAGTGTTTCCATTCCATCCCCTAACCCTGTGAAGTCCCAAATGGCATTTCCTTTGGGTGATGGTGGCAGTCGGTCTAGCTCTGGGCAAGAGAGGCACCTGAGCAGTGGGTTCTTTCTAAGTAAATTCTCCCTGGCAAGAATCTTCTCAAAGATCTCTTTGTTGTTTTGGAGCAGGATGGAGTTGTGCCGTACAGCCGCCTGGCTGTGCAGTACGTGCCGGATGTCAAGCGGTTCACGGACAACAGCCTCATGGCTGAAGGAAAAGTTACCGTTCTCCAGAGCCATGTTGCTTGAGTCCCTTGTCCTCTTCCGAGCCTTCCATGGAGACCAGGTGTGGGAGCGGAGGTTTTTGCAAAGAGTATGAATGCGCACGTAGGCTCTAGACATCAGCATAGCGAGGAAATCTCCCACATCAAGGATGACCAGAAGCATTAAAGGGATGCCCACCATGGCGTACAACACACACACCACCTTACCAGTCAAGGTAACTGGATAGATCTCTCCATATCCTGCAACAACAAAGGAGAAAATGGACAGTTAGGCAACATGAAACATCTGTGGCTTCGCTCAAGTTGTTGTAGGACAGTGGTTCCCAAACTTTTCCCCTTTGGTAACCCCCCGTCAGGAGAAAGATCTGTATACATAGGCTGTTTACATTAGTTATTTATATGTTAGTTATACTTTACCCATGTTCATGTATCTACTGGATTAGAATGTTACATAGCTCTGTGTATAATTGTTGCAGATTGTTGTTTTCTCCATTTTGCCCCTTCAAATTGAATTAAGAATAGCTGTTTCTTTGTAACGGGGAGAGAGAGGTATGAGAAATAGTGTGTGTGAGAGAGAGGGAACAATGTTAATGTTTTCCATTAAAGGTAAGCCAACGAGACCCAATGTGGTCCCACCAGGAGATTGGCAGTCGGCTCCCTAAATTATGGTCACCACTGCCTGTCTTCTTGCCTTTGGTTTGGTAGTTGTAGTGTTGGGTTTGGCTTCATCATCTGCTTTACGATTACCCAGCAGTTCTTTCACAAAATTGTCTATGCTTTGCTAAAATGCATTATTTATTTATATTCAGCTTTGATGGGCTCCCCCCCCCCCCCTTTTAACTCCTGGGGGCTTGGGAATAACTGTTGTACTGGACCTGCAGATAAGACACCATTGATTTAAATATTTTTCACATAAAACTAAATATGTTTTTAAAATTATTCATTCTTCATGATAAGTAGATCAATAGTTTAGACATACAATTTAGAAGACCTTACATGTCCAGTAAAATCTAAATTTATAGCATTTTATCAATCTATTATCAATCTATAAGCTCAATATCTGTTGGTAAAGAACACTGTCCTTGCCAACGTGATTGGGCCTGGGCTGTTTTTCCCTTTAGGCGTTATAAGTGACTGCAATGGTCCAGTCATGGCCTGATGACATATGACAAGGCAGTTTAGCTTGTCACAGACAGGCTTCCGTACCAGGCAGTACCCATCAATAGAACTTGGAACTCGTTGTTGAGGATAACGTTGAGTTTGTGAGAACACGCAGTGATCAAGCCCAAGAAACCTAAGAAATGCAGAAATATAGGTCTCTATTAAAGCCTCCCATTTCTAGCAAAAATCCTCCCAGCACGGAGACTGCTCTTTTGAAAGTAATGAATGACATCTTTTTAAATGCACACATTGGAAAAGTCCCTCTTCTGTTGGATTTCAGTGAATTTAAAAAGTTTCTTTGTGTTGGCATTCTAAACTCTGGTTGATTCAGGAACCATCCTCCGAGCTAGAACCGACAATAAAAATATATTTCTTTTTTTTTGAGTAAAATTCTCATCACACACTCGACAGCCATTTTAATTCCAGAGCTTTCCTTCCTACGTGCACATGTTCCATCAAAACCCATTCCTTTCAGAGACTATTTTGCAGAGGTACCACTGCTCCAACCGGCGCTTAACAAGACAATTATGATTGGTTTATAGAAATGTCAATAAACCACAGCACATATCTTTCCAATCCTGGAATGTGTGCAGACTAGCCAGACCTTCCTCCGCAGCACTTTGGAGAAAGTCTTAGCAGATACAATGTAGGTATAGCTGCAGAGTGTCTGCTCTTTGATCAGGTGACAGTGATGAGTGATGGCAGGTGAAAGGTTCTTTAGCTCAGGGTTAGAGAACGGGTTAGCCTGTCAGTGGGCTCAGTAGATTTATCATGATTATAGGAAAATAGATGTAACATTAATACTGGGTTTCCATAGGAATCTTCGCACAACCCAATAACAGCATGCTAAAAGCCAACGCAAGCCATGTAAGTCCAAAAACACATGCCTTTAAAATAATCAAGAAATGCTACTCTTTCAAACAAGATACATTCAAACAATTGCAATGGATGACACAACGGCAGACAACAATGGAGCTACAGTATGCGTTGAAGCCTTGCCGTAAACCCTCATCATGCTACTTGTGAGGGGATAAAGGAAGTTCTGAACACAAAAGACAATGGGCCTCTAACCTCTAACAACCTCTAATAGCTTCTTGTGGTGAGGGGAAAGCATTGAGTTCTGAGAGTGCCCTCTCCTCAGTGGGTTGTGGGCTTCCTGTTGCTGCTAACCCATTAGACGTTTGATGGCTTCCATTCACCACTTATAATGTATCTAAATGTAAGACTTACTAATGTATCTTCACAATGTTCTTACTCCTCAAACCATGCTTCAGATGGATGAACGCTTCATTAACAAATTATATTAAACTTTAGGACAAATAATTGCCAAATTAACCATTAACAAAATAAAAATGTTTTAACATTTACTGACCATCTTAAGATATATTATAGCTAGTCGATTTGAGGCTCCAAACGTATACAAGAGTCTAGAGCCTGTGTTTGAGTCTGTGAGGCTCCACTTAGTGTGTTAACTGCAGTGTTAGTCTTGAAGGGTAGCTGTAGTGAAAGCCATGGTGATTAAGATTGATTTTGGTTTCAAGACCACCTTTCAAAGGTCTTGGTCTCATCTTAGGAATCAAACACATTTCATATACCTGCCTCATATGCCTCGATCATTGGCCACAGACACAATGTCAGGGAACACTTTGTTCTCTGGATTCTTCAAGACATGGAACACATCCCTTTTTAGTGCCACCTGTGTTGCTGTTATTTACTGCTCTAGATAGTATTACTATATATAAGTCAACACTGCTTTTGCCAGCTCAACATGCAGCAAGACCAGCCCACGGACCCCTGCTGTAGAGCTTTCACAAACGACATAGCTACATGAAGGCATTGTACTGACCACAGGGACTATCATGCAGCAACCACATGCCCGTCAGTGCTCAGATATCCCAACTATCCAAAAACAGCTGCCATTTGATAATGACACACACGACAAGGAAAAGAGGGCAGCCATAATCTTTTTTTAGGGTCTCGGCTTGTTCAACACATTCTCATACCTAAACAACATTATAGGTTGAGTTGTGAAATGGAAATGTCAAGTTTAGACAACAAATATACTTTATTCAAACATCGGAGATGGACTGGATTAGAATGAGTATATGTAATGTGACCTCATAGACTAAGGTCCATAGAAACTGATCAGGACCTACCTTGTCCAAGGGTTGTCCTCCCTAAAATGAATGGAACAACACTGTAACAGTGGCGTCTTTGATTATTGGAGCTAACTGTTACCATGGAGATGTTAACTGCCCCCACTGATGCCTAGCAAGCTACCATTGAAGTGATGCTTTCTATAAACAGTCTTGTTCCTTTGGCTTTTTTGCTGTTTTCAAACTGTTCTTGTTATCCAAATCACATTTTTGGTCACCATTCCTCTTTTGACCGGTCTGCTTGGTTTTAGGCTTAAAACTCTTTATGAATGAATGGAAACATGAATGAATGCCTTCATGTCTTCATAGTCTGTGTCTCATCAGAGAAAACTGTTCCCATTAACTCTGGTCAAACACACATGACAGTCCCTAAAGCCCGCACTGACTTTGGCAAAAAGGCTTTTAATTTGCAGCACCATGTGCATGGAATCAGCTTCAGATGAGCTCCGGTTGAAGGAGTTGGTCTCACTTTATTCTTTGAAAGGCTTTTTAAAGGACCTTGCAGAAAGGCAGTTTGAATATGAGTGAAAGTATGTTTACGTATTTACCTGGAAGTGTCTCTCTGTCTATTTAAAACTGTGCTGCTGCCACTAGCCAGGACACTCTTGTAAAAGACATTTTTAATCTCTAGGAGTTTTTTATCCTATAAATAAAGGTTTGAATGAATGAATGAACATACAAATACCCGCACATCAAAATGAAAATGACTGTTGCATTAAGTGTTGTAAAAAGAATTGGATAACGTGATTTCACGTTGTTAAAATGGTTGTGGTGTCCGTCACTCGCGTCTCCGAGGTCAAACCAGCCACAGCTGAAGTTGGAGACAGACGCCATCAGAGCAGAGAAAAGTCTCGGTGACTAGAGCAGACAAAGTAACATCCCTCGCGAGGAAGACTGATTGTTTAAAGGCAAGGAGCTGGTTTGACCCTGGAGATGCAAAAAGATGCACTAGTCCACCCAGGACCTTCTTCCTGTATTTACTTTCTTGCTCCCGCCCCGGAGACACATCCGCCTATAAGAGTAGTGAATGTTCTTGGACTTGTACGCTGGATGTTTCCAGGTGGGAAACGAAATCAAAACAAACTCATCAAGTGCTTTGGACCAAAGCAAAGCAGACGCCCTGACTCACCGAGGAGCTCTTCGGTCTTTGAGATGCTTGGCGACCGGTTGGTCACGGCTCCATTCGGTTCACTTGTCTCTGTAGTCTCATCTGTCCTCTAACAACTCCACTGGCTCCTGGTCCAGTTCCGTATCCAATTCAAAATCCTCCTGTTTGCATTCTAGGCCATTCCGAACCTCCCCCCCCCCCATATTTGTCTGCCCTCCTCCAACGTTCCTCTCCCTCAGATCCTCTTCCTGTCGGTCCCCTTTACCCGTCTCACCACCATGGGGGGGGCAGAGCATTTAGCCGCTCTGCTCCCCGTCTCTGGAACTCATCACCACCCCAACTCAGAAACATTGATCCCCCCCCCCCCCCATTTCAAATCCCATCTCAGAACACATCAGTTTAAAACTATTCCCTTTGAATGTGCCCTGCCCGTTTCTCTTGTTCTTATTGTTGCATGTTATGTTTTGCTGTTTGTCGTATGTATCCCTGTACAGTGTCCTTTAACTAAAATGTATTATTATTAGTATTATTATTATAATGAGCTGTCAATGGAGATAATAACTGTGAACTGAAAGAACTTCTGCAATGAGTTTAAAAACATAAATACACCGTTGTGTGTATGTGTATATGTTAAATCACAATCACAATACTGGGGGAAAAAATATCACAATTTGATTGTTTTTAAATATCGTTCAGCCCTACTTACTGGTTTGATCCAGGTTTACAAGGTTGTTAAGAACAGGATCTCTGTGAGCAAAAGCAGCCTCTGAGAGCCGTCTACACATGGCTGACTGCTTGTCACACATTGTCTCAGCCACGGTAATTTGTATGCCCGGCAACGTCAACACAACGGTCTGAGCACACAGTCATTAGCACTAACTGCACCGGACCACAAGGAACACAGAGCACACTGGAGAAAAGGTCTAACATCCCACGGGCTGCCTACCAAGCGATGTTTCAGTACCGGTTGGTCATCGGACCTCAGGCTCTGTTACAAAGTCAGACTTGCCTGTTTATAACCTGTAAACACAACATATTCATGTTTAAACTCCACATAATATGTATTTACACCCAGACCATTCACACTGGCCCAGGAGCCCAGGAGCTACTGCTGGCTGCTACAATTTGAAATCAACAGATATTGTTTCAAAAACAAAAGTGTTACTCATCATATTTAAACAGGACTCAAAAGATTATGTTTCATCCTCAAACATTTCATGTGGGCCTCCACGTGTCACTTCCACCCATCCCCACAATTCACAGAGCGATCTTTAGAAGCGTTTTTGATGTCACTCGTGCATTCTTTACAGAACACAGGTATGTATGTATGTAAGACCCCCATGTTTTACACTCCAGGTCTACATCTGCACAGTCTTTTTAAATCACACATATGTCTGTGTGTTTAACCGTATCTGCATTGATTGATCAAGGCTTCTATTAATTATTATTCATTACTGGGCGGTAACAAACAAGACTGAACACTGTTCCCTGAAACTACTTGGTAGGTGTCTTATATCACTTTTTAATAAACACCCTGCAGCCAATAAGAAAAAAGTACTCCCCAAGACCGCTACATAGATGGATGATGGAGGGATGGATAGAGAGATAGATAGATAGATAGATAGATAGATAGATAGATAGATAGATAGATAGATAGATAGATAGATAGTTAGATAGATAGATAGATAGATAGATAGATAGATGGATAGACAGATAGATGGATAGATAGTCAGGCCAGCAAGGAAGGGGAACACTAAATGTAACGGGACACGTCGAGGGGTGTCGGCCAAAATGGAAAATATAAACAAATGACACTTCTAAATGTAGATAAATTAAATGTAAATTACTAATGCTTGGAATTTAAATTAATTAGGAATAAAATGAACAGAAAAATGGAGGAGATCCTGAATCAACAGGAGTTACAGCCACACCTAAAGCCGGGTTTTCTGGAGGGAAGAGACCTCATAAAAACACAGCATGTGAAAGAAGACTGGGCGTGTCCACCTACGTCCACCAGTACCACAGATTACTGTCCTCACTGAGGCACCGGCTGGGTTTGGTTGGTAATATATCTGTTTATTAGATGCCCCCCCCCCCTGATGGTATCAGAATTTTGGATA
>NC_048423.1:25276142-25283245 GCF_013103735.1 Etheostoma cragini | reverse complement strand
CCCCTCTCATTCCCCCTGCTCTGGTGTTTCCCCCTCTCATTCCTCCTGCTCTGGGGTTACCCCCTCTCATTCCCCCTGCTCTGGTGTTTCCCTCTCTCGTTGATTTGAATAGTTCTTCCACCTCTGTACGGTACACCTGCTGTCCATCCCGGCCACCAACCTGCAGAGGGACTTACCGACGGTTGTGAACACGGTGCAGCAGAAGAACATGGAGCCAAAGAAATCCCATCGGTCAGGTCTCTGGAGCCATATGGACTGGAAGTTATCCATCTGAGCCGCCACGCCGTCCACAATGTGTTGCTGTGTGTTGGAGGCGTTGTCTGGAAATTAAAAAACAACAACATGTATTTCTATAGAAGAAAGCTAATTAATATTGACATAGTTCCACTATGGTCCCACTCTTGCCTGGGTCCAAATCCATGCACAGCGTTAGGATAGAAAGGAAACATGAGAACCAGTTAGAGATGGAAGAGCTGAACAGATGTTAGGGGCACTCACCGGTGAGGTTCTGCACGGTGGTGACGATCTGAGCCAGAAAGCGGTGGTACTCCGGGGGGCTGCCGCTCCCGTTCCTTCCTTCAATGTACCGGAACAGAAGCGCGCCCAGCGCCGCGTACGCGACCAGAGTCAGACACAGCAGCAGGTGAGGAAAGAGTCTCCAGGAGCGCCACGCGCACTTTCTTAACTCGGCCTTTACGCCTTTTTTCTTCTTCACTGCCACTGACATCTTCTCCTTCTTCTTCTTCTTCTTCTTCTTGTTCTTCTTCTTCTTCTTCCTCCTCCGCCGCCGATCTCAGTCCCGTGGAGAGCGCGTGCGTCTGGCAGCGCGGCTGTCTGCTCCAGCAGTGTCCACGGAGGCTGCTGAGCCAGGGAACACCCCACCCCCACCCCACAGAACCCGCATCACGGCCCCCCGGGAGTCCGTAAGTGACTCTGTAGTCTATTACTCCATCTGGTCTCACACCCCCACCGTCAGCAGTAGACCAAAGACTATTATGATTATTATATTCCAGCAAGAACAGTAGTATATCTTACTCAATCCTTTGAGCCTCTTTTTCCTCTCTTCTTTTCTTATGTTAAACAGCCAATTTATATTTATATGTGTTTCTGTATTTATTGTTTATTTCAAATTACTATTCAATATGTACACGGGACTTTCACCCAGGAGACCGGGGTCCGTGTCCCTCATGGCACCTTTCCTAAAGTCTCTTTCTTCTTTAACCACCCCGTTCTTCCCGGGTGTCACAGAACCGTGAGCCCACCCACGACCTTTTCCTGAACCCAACAGTCAGAATAGTCCCTGCAGGGTCAAAACGGGCCATAGTCCCGAGACGCGTGTAGACATCATGCTAAAGGAGACATTTAGCGCCAATAACAACAACAAAGGCACCTGACCAGGCGTCCATACTGCACGAGATGGGAGAGAGGATCAGTTGCCTGAGGCGTAGACTCCATCACCAGCAACAAGTAACAGGAAGGTAATAACCATGCCCCCTACGGAAGAGGATTAGGGCCACATGTGAAATATGTTTTTAACTTCTGAGACTAGTGTCTAAAACAAATCCTCTTCTGTACCCCTTTTCTTCTTCTTATATTATTATATTAGTTCTTCTTTGTTGTTCCTTTAAATGGATATTTGATCTCTTCAGATCTCAGTGGAGTGTCCCGGTGGAACTTCTCACAGTACTACACACTGTCCCAACCGAGGAGGGTTTCCTTCTACCTGTATTTATTCTGGGGGGGTTCACTGAGAGCCTTTCTTCTGCAGGAACGCCGTGTCACACAGTGCACACATTCATACCTGGAAGCTGCCCAGCGAGGCGCGTGGGGGGGTCGAGCCGACACCTCCTGGTCACAAACTGGCTGTCTGTGGAGAGCCGCTGGTTTATGTGTAGCAGGACATTTAGTAAACCGAGGCGGTCTTTGTCTTGTGAAATCTGAGAAGGAACTACAGCTGTTGAATAAAATGTAGGGGAGTAACATCTACAACATGTTACTTCTAAAGTTCAACACAGTTATTATAGTTATTTATTAATAACAATACTTTTTGAACAGTGTGTACTTTGGAGCTAACTGATATATAAGTGATCATTCATCGGTTGAAGTCCCTTCTAAGACGGACTGGGGGCCGTTGGGGGGGGGGGGGGTACATGGCTCTGGTCTTCCCAGTCAGCTGAGGTTTGTGGAGGTTTTGCTGTGTGAGGCATGAGAAGAGTGCGCTGCATTAATCTTATAAATGCGGTCCTGAAGTACTGTTTCAAGTCATGGCACTGGTCTAGCCTCCCAGAACGCACCGGGGGCAACAGGTGCTGCAGGAATTCTATATTTAGGGAACCATGCTGGGCTTGTGAGTCCAAGAACAACTGGGACTCTGCTCTGTAAAGACTACCATTAAACTAACAGGCCTCAGGGCTGATTCAGTGGTTTTCAAAGTGGGGTCAGGGGACCCCGAGGGGTCCTTGGCAGGGGGCCACAGAGTAGCTCAACTTAATAACATTTTAGTCCCTAGAAGTTGGATGTAGAAATGGCTTTTCTGTGAGCATGGTACCACTTTATGTGCTGTATGTGTACTTCCTTTTAAAAACTTTGTAAAGTGTCTTTGAGTGTTTCAAAAAGCACTTAATAAATAAAATGTATTATTATTATTATTATTATTATTTTTATTACTGTATTAGGTGTTTATCTACCAAACAAACTGAAACTCAATTAATGTAAGAAAAGCAAATTCAACAAACAGTTATTATGAACTTGATATTAAATCAGATATATATATATTTTGGGCCCCCCTCACAGAGCCCCCCCAGTCCAGTTTTTTTTTTATTGCTTTATCACTATTTTGAAAACAGGGACCGATTTTCAAAAAAACTACAGCCAATCAGCAGAATACCTCAGACCCTTACCAAAATAACACTCAAATCATAAAAAACTATACACTCATTTCTAAAAACACTAGCCAAGACCAATGCTGCAGACTACTGCTACTTCTCCCAAATTCCCAAACCAGTCAACATGTCAACATGGAGAATCCCAACTGAGCATGTCCCAGTTTTCATGCAGCTACTACAGTAGTGTGTAGAACAGCTCAGCAACACTGCAGACAGACAGAAATACTGCATCCAGTACAAGTTACAATTACAGTAAAAAGAATACTGAAAATACAGTACAGAAAATACTAGACGTACCTGCTGCATTCTAATAGTGCTTGAACCTGATTGGTGTATCTATAATGAAGCCATCACGTGCTTACGTACCTGATGCCTGTGTTTACAGGTTGACTCATAGCTGAGGTCATGTGACAGGCAGTGCTTTGGAATTGCAAGGAAGTGACATCATGACATACTCTTGTGTCTAATGTATACAAATGTGTGTATTGTTTTGCAAAAAGTGTGAGGGTGACATGTTCTTAGGTTTGAATGAACCTACTCCTGCTCCTTGAGTGTTTAGATAATTGTGTAATATTTGGATTTCAGTGTTTGAGCAATCGGCAAAAAACTCTAGTAGGAAAGAAGATGGGGGGGGCAACGACAAATAAGTAGGGCCTCCATCTAACTCTTCAGTGTTGTGTAACCGACACGGGTCACAGGTCACATTAACCGTCTCTAATGGGTTGGCTTCCTGTGTTTGGTGCTACTGTCTACACCACTGTGATACTGCTACAGCAGTAATGTTGCCATATAAATATTTTCTGTTTCAACACTGCAGTAGTATTTACAGTGTCCTTCGACCCCTCTCTGCAGACTACTATCACTGTAGAACATTGCAAATGTAGAAATAAGATTCAGAACAGTTTGTAAATGGTATGTCCCAAAGTGTACTATCATGAAAGAAGCGTTTGCCAATTGAGAGTTGTGTTTACATTTTTAATGTTTCATTTTAAAGGAGATATGATGCATTTTGCATTGTGTGTGGGCAGTTTTGTCAACTGTGTGTAGAGTTTTGAAAAAGGAGACATAATGTAGTTTTTAAAACGTCTGAAAGCAGTTAGAAAAAAACGGTAAAATGCATTTCACATCTACAAACTTTATGGTAATTAAATACTTATGTCAAAGTAAATAAAACCTGTCACTCTCATGATGACGTAAAAAGTTATGAGGACTTTTAAGTTCTATGTTCTTTGGAATCAACAAATTGACAAAAGTAATGCAGATTCCATTTGGAAGGTAGTGTGATGACAAGGTTAGAATACATAAGATTATAATAAGATATTTGATCAACAGTACTGTAGAGCATCATCCCGTAAATTCATAATTTAGTGGTACAGTTTGTTAAAGCTCATAACCAGCTGAGGACAGTGTGTATGATTGATTATTTGAGTAGGACGATTAGGATGATTCAGTGTTAGCCAGTTGGCTACTTTTCAACTGTAGTCCTAGGTACCCAGCATGCATGTCTTTATCGGGGGAGGAACCCAGAGTACCCCGAGGAAACCCACGCAGACACGGGGAGAACTCCACACAGACAGGCCCTGCCTGGACCAGGGATCCAACGCTGCAGGGGCTTCTTGCTGGAAGGCAGCAGGGCTAACCACTGAGCCACCTTGCTGCCTGTATTGTGTATTATTATTTATTATTAATTAGTATTGATTATTTGGAATGGATTTGCTTGAATATTTCAAGTTGATGATAAAGTCCGCGGTGTACTTGCTGGGGACCATAACGGGTGTAAGACAGGCAGACTCCAGCACAGGGGAGATCCAGGGAATGTTGGCTCCTGTCTCTGAAACTCATCACTTTAACTCGCTCTAATGTCTGCTCAGCGTCAGTGGAACAAACACTTTGGCTGGCATTCGGCTTAGAATAAACACCCAGCAGAGAGTCTCCTCATCCCATTCACAGCCACACCATACCAGAGCAGCTACTCAGAGAAGAAAGCCAGCGATGTCCCCCCTGGCCCTGCACCCCGCATCCCAGACAATGCTTTTAAAGGCAAACAGAGTCGGCTGTGTTTGTGTTACTGTGACTTGTTTGAGATGGACTTGGAGGAAACCTCACCGCCTGCTAAATCCCTGTTGACTCTGTTTATATTTCAGGGACATTTTTAAAGCCCACCCCACATGACAGTTCCACATGTGGAGCATGCTGACAGCCATGTGCTGGTGGTCCAACAGTGCTAGTTATAGTATAGAATGGGTGCGGGGCTGCTAGCTCTGTCCACATTCAGACAGCAAGATAAAGTTGTTTTTTAAAGAAAGCTAAGTAGAAACATGTAATGAAGAGGGCACATTCTAAAAGCGAGCCCTGTGGGACAACACATCTGACACAAAGTCTCCAATAGAGACATCTGTCAGTGAGACACGATGAAAAGCAGTCTAAGCTATGCCTGATATGTCCAGGGGCGTCAGACTGGGGGGGGGGGGGGGACTAAAAGATGCTAGAATAAACAGCTGTGGATGCGGTGGGGGGCCACAGAAAAGGCTTTTCTACAGGGCCCAGAATTTTGTGCTACGCCCTTGAATATGCCCATCCAATACTTTGACCTCTTAGTCAGGACGTGATCAGATCTTTTACTCCTCTGTTGAACGCAGAACGAGGTTAAGAAGAAGAAGTTCCGACCCGGAACAATCCGCTGTTTCAGACGACGTTTTCACACCTTTTCAAAACTACAGTATGTCCCTTTTTTAAATACTCTACACACATTTCCTCAAACTACACACCAAAAAATGCAAAATGCTTTGTTTCTCCTTTAAAACATCTCATAGTGAAGCTTTTGGATCAAAAGTCAAACACTTGTTTCATAATAGTCCATGTTTAAGATGAACCTGTCCACGCTGCTGTTCTGATCCTAAAACTCTTTTGTCTTTTTATGGCCCTGTTTCTACACTTCCAGTGGATGTTCTGCAGAGGGCTTGAAATGTATGAAATGTAAACACCGATGCAATGTTGAAAGAGAAAATATTTATTTGACAAAACATTTCTGTTTTATAAACAGTATTTTTTCAATTGCTTAAGCACTATTTTAAAAACAGGACCGGTTTTTCCAAAAAACACTACAGTCAATCAGAAGAGGACCTCAGACCCTTAGCAAAAAAAACACTCACATGTTTCACATGACTTACTTCTGTTGTAGGCAGGTAACCACTGCTGGTGCTAACCTAAAACACTTTAAGTATGTCTACTATCCCATACTACTAAATGAAGTACACAGAGACCCACCAAAAACTACGACCAATGCTGCAGACTACTGCTACTTCTCCCCAAATTCCCAAACCAGTCAACATGTCAACATGGAGAATCCCAACTGAGCATGTCCCAGTTTTCATGCAGCTACTCCAGTAGTGTGTAGAACAGCTCAGCAACACTGCAGACAGATATAAATACTGCATCCAGTACAAGTTACAATTACAGTTACAATCCTTGGTTCATGACACTAGTGCATTTCATGTTGAGCAAGTTCTCCTCCTGCTCCAGGTCTTCCTCTTCCTCTTCTTCTTCTTCTTCCTCTACCTCCACCTCTACCTCTACCTCTACCTTTACCTCTTTCTTGTTTGGAATTGCAAGGAAGTGACATCATGACATACTTCTGCGTCTAATGTATACAAATGTGTGCATTGTTTTGCCAAAAGTATGAGGCTGACATGTTCTTATAGCACATCTGGGCCAACGCTTCGCTCCTTGAGTGTTTAGATAATTGTGTAAAATTTGGATTTCAGTGTGTGAGCAATCGGCAAAAACTGAAGTAGCATTCAAGAAAACAAAACCATAAACATACATACATGAAAGAAGGAAAGAAGGTATTGGGGGGTGGGGGGGGGGGGGGCATTCTTTGGTCAAACCTTCAAAAACTAGGAGCTAGAGTGTAGTTATCCCAGGATAAAAACTGGACCTAACACCCATTACCTTATTGACAGAGAAGGGAAGGCCCTTGCTCCAACCCTCCCTCCGGGGGTGCATGTCGATGGGTTTCTGTTGTTTCTGTTGCGACGGCCCGCCCCGGAGTTACAATCGAAGAAAAAATCCAGTCCGTTCCGTTTAGCTAGTGGTTTGAATGTTGGTAAAATCACCTGCCTCTTCATGTGTTCAGGTACATAGCTGGGCCCAGTGGTTAGCACTGTGGCCTCACAGCCAGAAGGTTGTGTAGGTTTTTGTCCTGGTGCCCCCCCCCCC
>NC_048423.1:25189247-25276116 GCF_013103735.1 Etheostoma cragini | reverse complement strand
ATCGGTGTCTCTTTTAGGCTCTGAATGTGCCTCCTATTACATCCATCTCCAGTTACGGTCTGTAGCATTGTCACGTTCAGCTGCCCCAACAAGTGGCACTTAAGAATTCAACAGTCTCGTCAATGTGCAGGTTATGGTAATAAGAAAGACTTAGGAAACCTTTCAGTAATCTTCAACCAGTAACACAGTCTAGACTAGCTGTTCCTGTAAACAGAAAAAGTATAAGCAATAACTAGATCATGATGCAATGTACAAGCAATCCAATCCCATCTGGACACAGATAGCGTATAAAGTTCATGTCCCACCCTTAAGCCATTAAGACAATCTAATTCCAAGTTTTAAGGCGGTGCCTCTCCTCCAGCTAGACAGATATTTCCAGGGATAATGTTGTCTCTCGTTTACCACTCAACGCCGGTTTGGCCCACGACCAGTGCCAGGACTTCTAAGTCTTAGCCAGAAACTGTTGTAGTTGGCAGTTCCTCTCAAGAGTGTCTTTTAATATTCAGTGAATGTGACAGATACTAACTCTGCTTTAAAGGGATCATGTCTGACATTTTGGAAGATATTACTTGTTTCATTCATTTCTGAACATAAGATAAGCCTTTCCTCAAATCCACACTTGATTGAGTCAGCTGTGTATAACCACCACAGGGTCGATCATTCCAAACCACACTCACTTTGGACTTCCTCCCTGCTCCGCTGGGTCTGGGCTGTTTACCAGACTAACACAACTAATTGTTCCAGGTTTGCTTTTAACTGACCCAGTAGGCACAGACGTAACCCGGGGCTCTGAGAGCAGTGGAACGGGTTTGATATCACATCTATAAATGCAACACCAGGACGGGGTCTCTTTCAGGCTCGAGTTGAGTTTGCTGATGAATCCAGGAACAGGCTGCGTTAATCCAAACCGAGGTTGGGTATCTTACAGGAGGGTGAATGGGTTAATCTAGTCAGGTTGGTACGATTGTCTAGAGATGTGAAGTGCAGTGGGCAGTGGGAACCGGTTCTGAGCACCTTTTGTGTGGTGCATTCGCACGGGATAAGCAAAGCCTTACTGACTGCCATGTTTTTCTTTATCTGCAATCCTACAATAACCCAAATCCTGCACATGCAAGTAATATGCTGTCATTCCTAGGAAAAATCCTATTAATACCTGACATTCCATTGCTCAGTCTGTACATTACATTTCAATATTCACAGTTAAGAACAGTCAACTTGTGTGGGCTAAATTAATACATTGCCTTGGAATGATGCAGACACTAAGCACACTAAAAAGTAGATCAAAAACAAAAACAACAACAGCAACACAAACTCATTGGTAAGTTTCAAACTCTACAGTCATTAGGAAGTGTTCTAAGCCTTTGATTGACCCATAACCCATAACCTGGGCAGTATTACCTTCCAAGGCCACATGAGGGCCTCAGAGGCTCACAGGACTCACCACAGCGCTCCCCTGATAGAGAAACCTCCCAGTGGCCGGCGGTCTGCTTCTGTGCCCCTCAGCCTCCTATTCACTGGCACTTGGCACAGCAACCCGGCCTCCATATGCAAATCTGGGACTGACATGTATTCCAGCATCATAATTTGTTGTAGTAAATTGGTCCTTTGATTATAGGCTGGAAGAATAGAAAATCAGAATATGATTAGATATGAATTAAAGATGTTTGATCATCCTTTGTAGATATGGGGAACTAGATGGACTTGTTTCAGGTGAGTTATATATATGTATATCTATATATATATTATAAGTGGAGAGTGGACAGGTGTCTGCTGGCATATTGAAATACATCATTGACACATTTGTTAGCGTCAGGGTTAATCTTCTTGGGGATTTTTCTTTTAATTTAGGGGTTTTAATAAAGCGGCTGATTCAAATTTTAGTTTAGATTAAAAAAATTAGATATTAATTTATTTCAATCAATGTATAATGCAATAACCTATTGCTTTTGAATCAGGAATATTATGATTATTGATTCATCTATAGAATATTGTTTGTAATTATCAATCTTTAAGCCTATAAAACAGAAAATAAAAAGACATGCAGCAGTACCACACCCAACAATATTCCATTTACATCAAAATAAAACCTGAAAGCTCATCTGCACATTTCAGAATCTAAAATCCCAAAGTGTTTGGAATTGGTGCTTGATAATTGATTCTGATGATTAATAAATTATCAACAATTAAAACCTATCCATTAACTAATGGATTCATTGAAATAACATCTCTATTGTAATGCAGTCATTGGCCTTAAACACACATGCTGATTATTAATTATTGATTATTAACAGGTCTGAAGGAAACATGCATTCACAGCATTTTAGTGTAATGGAGTTACTTCAATTCAATAAAACTGATTTCATGTCTTAAATACAAAAATTAATGAGGCGCCAAGGACATAAGAAATATAAAAAGCATGCTTTAAAGAGGCGAGGTATTACCAGACGGACTCTCGTCCCTTTGTTTGGGAAGTATGAGAACGTGGTAACACTTTTAAGGAACATGTTGCACTGCGGTACTGGATTAGAAAAGTCAGTTTTCCCCATTGACTGGGACTGCGTTCATTTTTCTTCAAGTGGGACTCCGGATTGATGAAAACCATCTCGCAAAACACTCAAAAACACGTAAAATGCAAAAACAGGAGAGACGGATGGCTAATTTTCTTGTGATACCTCATTCATTTACCGAGGGATTGATCGCAGCTTGCATGTGACTGCTCTGTTTTGTTCCGAGACGACGTGCTGCTGAACACCTTTATCGATCCTCCTGCTTTGATGTGGAGCATCTGCAGGAAATGATGGGCCACAAGTGAGACCGACGTAGGACGCTTTCATCTGATCATGTTTCTATGCACTTTCTATGGCCTTGTGTTTGTGCAGCCTCATATTGCAGCATCATTAATTAAGTATAAAAGAAAAAGAATCTCTTTGTCTTACCGACAAATTTCAACACATCAGAGTAAAATGTGTCCTCTTCCCAGACATGGGAGAGCCAGAATGGGTTTTAATTTGTTTGCATGTGTCTTTGTTTAAATCATATGATAACTGGAGTGCTGCCATGCATTGTATCTGCAAAAAAGACCATGGTGTGCTCCTCCATGTAGTTGCTGGTGCAGGACAAAAAAGTGAATGTTCAAAGGAGGTAAAGTCTGCAACAGCTTATTGCTCCGGAAAGAAATATTTTGCATTTTTAAAGTATTTTTCCAGAGCATTAAGCTGTAAGTGGACTTTACCTTCTTTGCTTAGGTCACGCAACACCTGCATTAAAAAACGTCAGTCCTCCAACAAATGCAGCCGGACGCCTTAACGCAACAGCAGAGGGCACTGAAGAAATAAATAGGCTAAGCTTCATCCTGATGTCTCTGATCCGGGTCCCCGGCCCTCGTCTTTGTTAGAACTGTTCCCCCATCATTTGTTTGTCTGCTCTATCCTATTTCTCTCTTGTCTCTCCTGAATGATGTCCTTTGGTCTCTTGTGTTTGTAGTCTGTCCTTGTCCCAGGTCTTTGTGTTAGAGAAGGATTGTGGGTCCAGGTCTTTTTTGGCATCTGGAAGTTTCTTCATGTCTTCTCTGATAATCTTCATCCATGTTTGCACACCAACTACCCAATATTGTCATTCTTCGCCTCCGTAGCATAATGTCGCTGTTTGTCTATTTTGTCCACAGGACCTTTTGCATGTCTGTCCACCCTGGGGGAAGGATCCCTCCTCTTTTGCTCTTTCAGAGCTCTCTTCATGTCCCCCCATTAGAGGCTGTTGTGTGGAGGATAGGGCTGTTGTATATTGTACAGATTGTAAATTTGCCACTATGAGCAACCTTTGTGATTGGTGTCCCAATAGAATAAATGATCACGCCTTAGCAAACCATAAAGGGCAACAGTGGCTAAAAGTCTTGGACTTTTTAAAAGAATTTAAGGATATGGTTCATTTGGTGTCTATCCTGATCATTTTATCCCATGTAGTAATATCTGCTCTTAAGTCCTGGTTTCTGTAACTAAAGCATCAGATCCCCCCCTGACCGTGGGTTCTGGTCTACTCTCTCCAGGTTGCATTAAGTTTCTCTGTCAGTAATAACAGTCCTATTACTTTTTTTTTTTTACAATTATAAATTTAAATTTTTATCAAACAACAAATGAATTTGGTTCAGGATAAAAGGGCGACATGTTCCTCCATTACTATGAACACACAAACTTTAGTTTGACTCACTACAGCACCAAATGTGGATCAATCCGCTGCTGAAAATAGGTCCCAACAAAGGCCTTCGTTTGCTGGAAAGGATTGCAACCAGCTGTTTTAGGAAAGGATTGAGCCTTTTTTAAATTGAATTTAAAATTTTAGGTCATCATGTTTTTAAAGATTTATATGACCAATGGGTTTAGAGCTGTTATTATTATAATTATTATTAAACAGGTGTGAGAACAAATATCTTTGCCCTAGTTCTACTGTATCCTGTAGCATTTAGTGCTGTCATTGTGTGAGCTGGTAGCGGGGAGAGAGAAATAGATGAGTGTGAGTGTGAGGGCCCCGGAGCCTCACTCCCAACATGTTGCTTTCTTCGAGCTTACTGTTCAACAGCTGAATGCAACTTAATCACCGCTGCTCCCCGCAGGAATAATCTGCTCTAATTCTTTATCACCCAATACAGTTGAGCTGAGGTTAAACAGAGAGCAGCGCAGCCTCACAGTCAAGCCCGCTGTGTTTCCAAACACTCCCAGAAGATTTGCCCTGATAAAGAAAAAAAAATCCATCTGCGTTCTGATAAATGGTGGGCTGAGTGGTGCAGGAGGGGAAGAAAAAACATGATGTATTTTCTAAGCTTTTATGATGCTTTTCATTGTTCCCCTCCCGATGTAGTCTCGATACACACTATGACTGCCAACAGGGACGTAACTGTTGCAGAGACACAAAGGAACTGCTCAAATTACACCTGGGACAATTACGACAGCAAGGCGCTGTCTGCGGGACAAAAGAATGTTATCTAAAACTACTCGCAGAGAATGTACAGACCAAAATCAATTACTGCCAAGGCTTTGTTGCAGGTTGTAGGCTGTCTGGTATGTCACACTTGAAATGTTGTGTTGCCAACAGCAGATTAGTGTATCACTACTGATATATATGCATATATATATATGTATATATATATATATATATATATATATATATATATATATATGTATATATATATATATGTATATATGTTCTCTGTCTTTAAAATACTATGAATGCAAATGACCTCTGAGCTATATATTAGTAATTTTTCTATTTACATTCATTAAATGTTATTTTTATCATAAAATAATCTCATAAGATAAGACAATTCTGCTCGTCCTTGATGCATTCCATAAACTTTGCAAAAAAGATTTCAACCTGGATAACCTCCAGCTGTTAGCCTATCAGAAGGTCAGATGGTGATGACACATGCTACCTCTACAATCTCCGGGACCTTGGTGATCTCGGTGTCACACAAACCCAACAAGTAAGAACATACGATGCCTTTGATTTCTGTGGTCAGGTAAGGGAAGTGGACATTTCTGAGAAAGGTTTCGGAGGACAGCACCGGCCAAACACACTTGGATACACACGTAGTTCTTGTTAGCAGGATGCATTTATTGTTTTTATCCTGAGATTTTCTGACATTACAAAAATGAAGGAAAACGCCAGTTTTAACCTTCAAGGGCTTTCTTTTCAACATAGACTTGATACAGTAGATCTGAACCTGTCCCCCAGTCATCATGGCCCTGACCCAGCCAGCGCCTCTCTTATGTCTACAGAATATAAGATGAGCAGATTATCAGAAAGCCCTCAGTGCCCATTAACAACGGAGTCGTCACTGGCCTGAGAACATACCGCAAATTCAAAATATACAGTAAATCACTGTAAATGAAATGTTAATACCATAATGTAATGTTTATTACAGTAATGAACTGGAAAAGAAAATAATGGTATTTTACCAGGCATTTTGTGGTAAATGTCGAAATTACAACAAAGTCTAACAGTCTGGGGTTCTTCCACATCACAATGAATCCCATTCTAAGATCAGTAGTAAAAACTGCTCCGAGTTCAAATCCAACGTGTAAACTTCAACAGCTCAGACCAAGGTTAGTTAGTAGGAAAGTTTCTCATCACAACACCAACAGCAGCAACAAGCCCTCGATATTTACAAGGCACCAAGGAAAAAACAGGACAAACTGCCATGCATGCAGTGAAAACCCTCAGCACATTTCAGCCTTAGCTGCCAGTGTAGCCCCCAGCCATCGATCGAAACGAGCTCTTTATCTGGAGGGTTCAAGAACAGCTTGCTCTCTTACTGTGGAGCACAATCAACACGTTTAGAAATGTAAAGCAGGGCACTGAATGTAACCATTCATCTTGAGTTACCATGTTGTCGTTCAGACATCAAGGCTCTCCAAGGCCTGCGCTCAACACAGCAGCCTACCTTGCATTAGAGAACCTAAAAGGCTTTGCCACAAAGTGCCAAGTAGCCCTGGGTCCTGATAACAGGACCGCGAAGAGCCGCCGCACGCTATGCCCATTTTACAGCATTGTAAAGAGTGTCACTGAAGCTTTGTTTTGTTAAAACAATGACTGTAATAGTGATGATAATGATGCTGGTGATTCACCGCTGGCTGATTTGACTACTGCGCGTGTATATGTGTGTGTGAATATGTGTGTGTGTGTGTGCGAGTGTGTGTGCGTGAGTGTGAGTGTTTGTGTGGGAGGACACTTGCCTGCAAAGTTGGATCCTGCCAGTATAAATACACATGCTAGAATATATATTCATAGATTCCCCTTTTGCATTCATTTCATGTCAGACTGCAGTGTGATTGAGGAAGAATTGAAGGCCAATTGAAGGCACCTTGTGTTAAATTGGACTGGACGATGGGCAAGGCTATACCGCACATCAGGCATGTTCACCAAGGCTAGGGTTTAGTCAGACACTGCTGTGTTATACAGTACAATTTGGAAGTATATTACATTATCGAGGGTTCTTTGCAGTGCCAATTTCCTTCAATAATATTAAATAATGCTTGGTTGATAAGTTATTATCCTTTTTCAGCGGATGGTACAAAATCTGAAATGGCAACACTTTGGAGTTCATTCTCCAACAGGAGATAGGCAAAAGTGTTTTGGTTAGAGAGAACGTGTTAGGGAAGAAATCATGTTTTATTACACAAGTTGGTTAAATACTTGATTCTGATTGGTCAATCACAACTTTCTGTAATCTGCTATGTCCGTATAACAGCCCGTTGCCGTGGACTGAGTTTTGATCATAGACTCTGGCAGACCCATTTTTAATGATAGAAATTGTTAGGGATGGCTAACAGTGCTAATGGCTACAATGCAAACAGAGCATTAGTTAGCTCCAAGGTCAGCTCACTTAAAGCTGAGAGCTGTGCTCCTCCACGGTGAAGTTAACCGTCCTGACCGGGATGCAGGCGTCCTCCGCGGGTAACCTCGGCATGAGCAGCTGTGGAAGAAGCCTGGTAACGTAGAGCGAGCCGGTCGTTATTGGGAACTGAGCCCGTTCAGGCTGATTCAGGACCCCAACGCAACCCTGCTGGGCTTCTAATTTGCACTAATGAGTCCCCATTATGCTTTATTTAATTTATTGTGAACAGTGTTATAGTATGAGAACTTACAGGATTAGTTTGCTGCCAATTGGTGAAGGAAATATAATAAAAATCAACAGAAAATAATCACGTAAGGCCTACAGTGGGGGTAATATGTTTTAACAGAACATGACGTTCATATTTCTGACCATGGTTTACTACTAGAGAATCTAAAGATGGCCTTAGAAGGGTTATACACTCCTATTCAAGTAGCTATGTTCAGAATGGCTATGGTATGTTTAAATCAAAAACTTAAATCAAAAACGATTTGAATAAAATCAAGATTCTGCGATAGACCTGTTTTTGTGTATTTTGTCCATTGATTATATGAAATGTATTGAACTGCTTTAATCACAGACGACACAGATTACTGCGCTGAGATTTACAAACATTTGGATACAATAAAAAAGAGAAACCTCTAAAGATTTAATTTGAATAATCCACACCTGTGACAAAGTTTATAGCAAATGTTAATTATTATCTTTGGTAAACTTATAATAGATTTACAAAGCCGGCCTATGACAAATGAATATCTGAAAAACATTTTTAGAGCACAGATAAATGATGTCAAAGCCCACTTTACTAATCCGTTGTAATACCGTGCAAACGGAGGTTTTCCTACTGGGGACCTCATTATTAATAGTTCACTTATAGTTCCATATGTAATGACTGGGTTCATGGAGCAAATACATTAAAAACAAATTCAAATCAAATTTAAATTTTTCAAAAGTGAGCATTAACTCATTGCATCATCATTTAGTGAGTTTCTAATACCTTCTGCTATAACCAGTAAGGGTCTCCCCAGACATCTGTACTATGATTGCGTGACTGTTTTGGAACAATGCTTTTATTATGAAGCATAACCAGTGTGTCCCTCCTATTAAGTGTTTCATATCTAGTAATAATTCATAACTCCTCAGTTGTGGATGTTCACCTAGCCTAAGAGTCTGCTTTAAATCTAATCCCCATCATGGGCCACCCTTGAGCACCAATGAGATTCTAGGCATCTGCATTACTGCCCCAGACCGCTCTATGTGGTGTAGATCTGGTTACTGCCCATACTGTGACATCTTTTCTATCCATGTTAAAGGCCCTGGACTAAAAGAAGATGTTCAAACATATTGGAAATCCTTCTTGAGTCAGAGTTTAAAATAATATTGCAAACCCAAATTAAGGTCCCCTGACATCAGCAGTCCTTTCCATAAATAAGGCCAGTGGTTGACTCACTGAGGTATTCACTGAGTTCTGATACGCGGCCTTCTTTCAGACAATGGTCGAGCTGTGCACAAGGAAGTGTAGCACAATAAGTGCGCCACCGTTTGTGTTGGAACATGCAACCCTGCTTTTTCCAATATGAAAGGGTCCGTCAAACAATTACCATCCCCATAGTAGTTCTGACTAGCTACTGTTAGCTGACTGACCACGCTTCCACAAATGAATGAACTCAGTGAAGAAACTGGTGGGGGAATCCCCCTCCTCCTGGCCTTCTGTAGTCGGCAGACCTCCCACCTCCTCCCTGCATTTTCTTAATTTCTCCGTCTAGTTTGTCTGACCACACATCTACATCAGGCTTAAATAAAGTGCAATGTATCTATATCACCCATCGCATCAACCTGGTTGGAGTTTTCTAAAGTAGCGTCTCTAGAGTAGCTCCAGAAACAGCTGGTTAACACAATGAACAAGGTCACACAAACCAGTGGGGGAGTGGATCTGAAGCTGTGGCTTCAGATCCACTCCCTCTCTCTGGAAAACACTCATCAGCACACCTTTATTTCAGCATAATGGCTGCTTATGGTGTTAGTCATGCTGCTAATTTCAAGCAGAATTAAACCAGGAAACCTGTCTCTACAGGTGAAAACTCTGAAATGAACAATTGAAATGTGGTGGTTTACATTAGATTAGATAAACTTAGAAATAATACATAGGAAGAAACCAAGAACAAGCATTCAAAATATAAAGATAAAATAGAACAAAAGAAAGAATGTACGTTGGGAACTGGTTTTACATATATTATTCTCATTTTCCACAGAACTTACATTGTAATGTTTGTGTTGGTGTGCATCATTTACACGGCTAATATAATTATGTTCTCTTACATTTTTACCAATCAACCAATTGAAATTCCATAAGGAAATCTGGCACTGGAAGATGTGTGTATTGTAAAAGAGACGACACGCTGCTATACGGTTTATATGCATGTACATGTACATGCAGTATTTTTCAGACGTTGCACTGAGTGTGTGATATTTTCTGGGATGTGGTAATTGAACACATCAGTCTTTTCTCCTCTTCAGCCATTGTGTGTAGCTAAGAGGCCAAGACGCTGCATCCTCAATCTATTTCCCAGGCTGAGGCTCTGCACCACAGCTTGAGAAGCCCAGGTCCCCTTTAGTCGCTCCCTTTTTAGCCTCCTTTTTACCTTTCTCAAACAATGAATCATGCCCTTTTCCAAGCAGCAGCCCCCAAACACTCAGTGAATAAAGTTAGTCCAACATGTGGCCCTTAAACCCACCCCGAGACTGCTGCCGGGCAGCCACACTCGCAGAATTGTTTGTTAATAGTCCAATTAGATAATTGCCATCTTTCACTCCTTTTCCTCTCTGTTTCCCATAAAGGCATGAATAGCACTCAGGGAGGGGGGCAGATTGAAGAGGGCTTCTGGCCAGCTAAGGTGACAAGAAGGGCAAGAGAATGCTCCTTGCACTAACCCATTGGTTTGAATTGAATCATTGTGGCCTAATCAATGGTCTTATTGGATTACTGGCCACTGCTGTGTTCAGAGATATTGTTGCACTGACAATGAAAATAACTAAGAGTTGGTGGTTGGATGGGTGGGTGGGTGGGTGGATAGTGGGCTGGAAGGCGAGTGGAGGAGAGATGTAGGGGCCATTCCAGAGGTATGCGTGTGTGTGTGTGTGTGTGTGTGTGTGTGCAAGAGAGTGTAGGCAGCCTAAACACTAATGACAAGCTTTGTTCCCCTTTTTGTCTTTTTTAAATGTGCAGGTTAAGATTATGAGTGCTGGAGATGGCTTTCAATGTGCAATCATTTGAATACTAAAGGATGTGGCGTTAGCGGCCAGGACCTCGCTGGGTGGCTCTGCGTAGCTCTCTGAGTGAACACAGGAAACTTTAACACGATGCCTGTTACAGCAGAGCCTGGCGTTGCTGCAGTGCTCAAACTGGCTGGGTCGTCGCTGAATGATACATTTTGATCGACGTGGATTTATTGGTTATCCTTTTCACCTGTCTCTTTCACTCCCTCTCTCTGGCTCTCTCTTGCCTACAATGGCATAGTGGTGAGATCCACACATTGCAGAATTCCGTTGATTGGTTAGAGAGTCAAAGGGAAAAGCAGGATCAAAGTTCGCTGACATGCTGCGGCAATCAGGTGCGCAGTGAAAAGTAGGGGGAAAGATGTCTGGCTGGGTTCTGCAGATGGAAGAAAGAAGCAGCCGGGAACTTTTTTCAGGTCTGGAAGAGTCGTAGCTCTGTGATTGTGTGCGTCCATTTGGGGTTCGCGAAGGCTTGGTTGCGAGGCAAGACCAATCATTTGTCTTGATTCTCTGGGCTGAGAGCAGGCAAACTGAGGGGGATGGGACGAGCAAACCCCTCTATCAAGACCTGATCTATTTCCCCAAACAATTTAGTGTATTCATGAGGTTACGCAAATTTGCAGGCAGCAAAATGACCGTAATCAATTGAACCAGCGAGCGTGCATCCATGGCTCTGATTATTTGGAGATCATCTATCAGCCTGATGTCTATGTAACGAGGAAAGGGGGGCATTGAATTACTGTTGAGTTTCACTGAGAAGTCCATGATCATTGGGCAAGGGAGTTTGGTCAGTGATAATAGGGCTTCTTGGTCGGCCGACGGAAGTATTTCACCAAACATTAGGTAGCTGACTCTGCCCTGCTGAAAGGTGCTGTTTTGAAACTAAACCCTACACTGTCCAGGCGATCGGGTGCACCGCGTTCTCCCTAATCTCATTGTTTTCACCTGACAAAGGAAAAAAAGAGGCGGACAAGCCACAGGTCCAAGAGGATAAACTGAGCATGGAAGTCAGGTACAATCAAGAGACCGACGGGATGGGACTGAAGAATGGACTAAAGAAGGGAAAAGATGACAAGGACTCTCACGGCAGCATGTCCAAAAGCTTCCTCAAGGAGCAGCAGGACTCCTTTTCCCCATCCGGGACAGTGGACAACTGCGAGAAGAACAGGGGGAGCACGGGGGACCCGGACTACTGTCGGAGAATACTAGTCCGAGGTAAGGCTTGTGCTCTTTCTTTCTCTTCGGAACTTGCGGTGTTGTACTTCAGAGCCCACGCTGATTAATCTGCTTTTTGGAATCAGGAAAACGAGAGAGCACCTTCAACTAGTCCCAAAATGAAGCCTTTGTCACGTCTATAGCGGCTGTTGGTATGGAGACAGAAAAATAACTAATCAAAAGCAAAACATCCCCTTAAACAAAACTTTTATTTTGAAAACAAAGTACATTTTTAAATTCTAAGGAACTTGAAAATATTAATTATTTGTTATAAAAAAGAGCTACTTGTTATTAAAGATACGGATCATAAATTCTAGGCTTTCCTTACTCTATGAAATCGATTATTTTTTTAATTTGATTGTTTTTTTTAGAAAGGCAAAGACAACTTGTGTCTTTAGATTTCATATTTAGATAACACCAAATTATTCAAAAATGTAAAATGTGAATTATTAAATTAACGATTTTCGAAATCTTTCCCTGGGTACATTAAAATGTGTGTGTGTAGGAAAATGCAAACAGGGTTTCTACAGCATGTACTGCAGTACTCTGCAGGGTGTCGAGTATTAGGATCACAATTATTGAAACTGATGGTCAATGTTTTTATGTATATTTAATGTCAACAAATCGTACCATGGAATTGTGTCTGTGAGTGTCAGTTGTCCGGAGAGGGATTTATGTAATTTCCTTCATGAAGTGTTGGCCCAACACTGAGGGTGTATGAAAACAAACTATAAATATAATTTCACCAAAAACAGTGGATTAATAACCCACGACATAAACAGACAGAGCAGCCTGACTACCTAAAATATAGAGAAACATTTTCCATTGGAATATTCTATTGCACATGAAACATTTAATATTATTCTTTGTGATAATAAAAGAATTATGAATGCATTTGTTACAGCACTGCAACAACATCTATCAAACAGTATTTGAAATTATACCCAGTTTAATACTTTCTTACTAAATACATTTTTATCCTGCTATCATTTTGCCCGACACCCTTTGTTGTAATTTCTCTTTTGTGGCAACAAAGATATGGAATTCATAGTAAACTGAAAACGTATTTCTATCGTTCCTATTAAACATCGTTTTTATCTAATCTTCACCCAATGTGTAGACATTTTTAAACACATCATGAAGTATATCTTTGCAAAAGAATTAAATTGATACTATTATATTAGTATATATATATTATATATTACGGCATTTTATTTCAGAGCTTCCATCTGGACTAAATAATAACACATGTACTGACTCATCAGAGAATAATATTCTTCTCTCAGTACATCATGTTACATTTACTCAGCATACATTTTAGTTAAATATATAATAAATAAAATATAAATTTGACTCATTACTATAAATTTGCACTTCCACCACTACTGCATCTGTAATAATAGTAATAATAAACTGAAGTATAATATTAATAATGGGGCGCCTGGCCAACTCATCTGGTAGAGCATGCGCCTCATGTCCAGAGATCAGTCCTCGCCTCGGTGGCTGCATGTTCAACTCCGACCTGCGGCCCTTTGCTTCATGTCACCCCCCCCCCCCACCCCATCCCCCCTTTCTTTTCATGTCTGCGCTGTCCTGTCAAATAAAGGCCTAAAATGCCAAAAGAATTATCTTTTAAAAAATGAAATAAAGAATTATAATGTTTCCCGTGATGAAGAATGTGACACAGTCTACACACAGGGACTTGTTGCATTCTTCTGTTCTAATTGTTGTTGCTTGGTTCCACTCTTGGCCCCGGCAGCGTTAACTCAAAGTGCTGATTGTTGCAGATGCTAAAGGCTCCATCCGAGAGATTATCCTCCCCAAGGGTTTGGATTTGGACCGGCCCAAGAGGACCCGCACCTCCTTCACTGCAGAGCAGCTCTACCGGCTAGAGATGGAGTTTCAGAGGTGCCAGTACGTGGTCGGGAGGGAACGGACAGAACTGGCCCGCCAGCTCAACCTGTCCGAAACTCAGGTATGACCTTTTGTTAGAACTGAAATAACATTAATGTATAGTGTGAATGTGATGTTATTTCCTTTTTGTGTCTGTCTTTTTACATCATTTTCCTGAATCATTTAACATATTAAATTCTAGCATCTGTTTTGACTACAGATAATAAGGACCATTGGGGAGGACAATTAACTCAGATATAATATAATATAAAATTTGTTTCATTTCATTTCTAAACCGTGATGCAAATAAACAATCAAGTCCATTCCAGATAAAGCACTTAGTTTATTACAAAGGGACAATCATTTTCCGCCTATATAACAGGAGGGATACTCATACATAATTACAGTTATTGTCGAGATACAACCAGTTGTCAAAAACTAAACCTTTAATGGGCCCAATAATCATTAAAAACCTGTAGTTGTTGTGGAGTATGTTTGCAGGTTTTGATCATGGATGGATCCTTTAAGGATTTCCCACAGAAATGTTTCCAACTGTGTGTGTCCCTTGAAGGATGCGTTGTCCTTGTCGATGAATGGAACGTAGTAGCCCAGGGCGTGTTTGACATTCTTACCTGCAGCGGCTGAAATGACAGCAGAGACTTCCTCCTCATGTTATATGTGTGGGGTGTGGGGTGAGCCGCGGGTCAGCACGGGTCCTCCGTGGACCAACAGCACCCTAACCCTATTGTTAGACACCGGCTGACCCTGGATGGGTCGGACCTAAGGGAACCCCGGCGGTCTGCTTCATAGCTTTGGTGTGTTCCCAGCTTGCGTTTCCTTCCCCGGCCATCGGCTTGGTCTCGGTGCAATGAGTCGACCTTTTCTCCCAAAATGACAGCACACACAGAGACTTGAATCTGTTTGTTGATTGCTTTCACCTTTAACATGTTAACTGCGTTAACATTTCTATTTGAGTAAAGTGTCTGAAGATGTTATGTAAAGGTAGAGCAGAACATAGCCTCTGCCCTCTATTTAGGCACGACAAAGGCTTTAAGGGTTTCCTTCCAGGGTCTGCTTCTTCTCCTGATGAAATGCCTTTTAATGACAACATGGGGAAATGAACATTTTGTCCCGGTACTCACTGGGTGATGCACTAAGGAATGGCAGCATTTGCTGTGTGCCCACCTAATTGTCTTTGTTTGAGGCTACCAGCTCCACCTTGTTTTCAATGCACTAAGAATATAACCTCTGAAATGAACAAGATGTTCCATCTGAGCATGTCTTCACGTGGCAAACAGAGAATACTGGGTGGAGCGGGGGGGGCTTCTACATGTGAAATGGTTGTGAATAGATGGTGAAGAGTTAAACCACCCACTGAAGTGAAAGAGGACTAAATGAAATGTGATTGGCCTAGCAGTAGGATGGAGATGGTGGCTTGCTGCTGATTGGTATTCCTTTAGTTCCACATGAAGCAGCCAGGTGGGATCACAGTAAGACGTAAAGATACACGTCCTGGAACATTTGTTTCAGTTTTGACATTTATTCAACTAAGGTTTTGTAAAACTCAACAATGGCCATGTCAGGGTATCTAAATGGATCTGTTGCGTCAGATGAAGGACTTGATCCAATTGGTAAATGATCACTTTGTTATTTAGGTATGGGAATTTAGGGAATGACGTTGCTGGACACGTACTGTACACACTTCTAACTCAATCTCAAAACTTTGACACACATTTGCAACATTTCTGAAAGAATAAAGAAGAGTAAGCGAGAAATGTAGGATTTCTGTGTGAGGCTCATGACATCTTCATATTGGTGGTTTTCTTCAGCCAAAACGTTTACTAAGACGTAAAATAATCTCAAGGAGAGAAAAGACGAAAATTCTTACATTAGAGACGCTGACTCCAGTGAGTGCTTGATTGGTTGCTTAATGATTTACTTACACAATTACATAATTAACAATGTTATCGCTGATTGACTGCTTCTCATTCACAGGTAATAATGTCACAACAATCAGTAAGGAAAGTAACCAATAGGAAATATTAGAAGTGTGTATGTTTTGTCTTGGCAGTTCCATGTCCATGGATGCTGAATATTTGGATCAGAACCGTTTGTAGTGGGACGAGGCCGGGACAGTTGAGCAGTGTTTTCCATATGAAAGGCCATCTCTGAGCATTAACCTCCCAGTGAGGGAAGAAAATCACTTCTGATCAATCATTACCTGGAGGACTGTGTGTGTGTGTGTGTGTGTGGGGGGGGGACCCTACATACATATCTCCAATGCATTACTGCGTATTTGAAAGTGCATGTGGTGATTGAGTCGGGGGGACAGGCTCTTTGCTACTTTGGATTTGTGAACAAAGGCGTTGGGTAAAAGCAATCAACTTCATCTGGAAGACACAGACAGCTGTACAGCTCGCGGTGCAATTATCTCCAAGTACTGAGATTATCAGATTACTGCAACACTATGATCAATGGCCTTTTTTTTCAAAGATCGTTTTTCGGCATCGTTGGCTTTATTGAACAGTTGACGGTGAAGAGGCAGAGGGGGGGGGGGGGGGGGGGGGGGGGGGGGGGGGGGGGGGGGGGGGGGGGGAGGTATGGCATGTAAAAAGGTCCCCGGCTGGAATCAAAGCCGCATTGTTAGTTGTGTGGCATCTCGGCTACCAAGGCTTCCAATCACAAGTACTACTGAATGAATTATTGCTACAAAACTGACATTAATACAGGTTTTTCAAAGTAATGCTGTATTAAATATATCACTTAACAATTTGTGCATCTGTACCCTATATTCTGAAGGCAATATATAATAGTTTCACATCCCATTCTGTGAGAACTCTAAAGAAAGTTCTCATCCATTTTGACTGTATAATAAATCGCAACCCTGTTTCCCTTCCTCCCATCGTGACTCTCTTACCTTGCTACACCTAAATTAAATGAATATAAACCAACTATTAGAAAGTATGTACTGTAAATCCTTGTGAGTCTCTTTGAACCTTTAGAGGATTGTGAACTGAACCCTGAGCCCTCACCATCGGGAACCACAAAACAATCCTGATAGTAATTCTTGAACTGAAATATCACTAATTTTGTGTTACACATCACAATTAGCTTGTGTCTCTAAACACTCTTTCTGTCATCAGGTGAAGGTGTGGTTCCAGAACCGGCGCACTAAGCAGAAGAAGGACCAGGGGAAGGACTCGGAGCTGCGCTCCGTGGTGTCAGAAACAGCAGCGACCTGCAGCGTGCTCAGACTCCTGGAGCAGGGCCGGCTGCTGACACCCCCGGGCCTGCCGGGCCTGCTGCCCCACTGCGGCTCCGCCCTGCGCCCCCCCTCTGTGGCCATGGCCGGCAACGGCAGCAGTAGCAGCAGCAATGGGGGCGGCGGCGGCGGCACAGCGGGGGGCAGTCCTCCTCTACCTGCCGTCACCAGCTCAGGGACAGTGGCGGGTCTGCAGAGCTCCGCGGCGGCTCACAGCCTCTTCAGCTTCCCCATGCCCTCCTTACTGGGCGGTGTCGCCTCCCGTATCCCCTCCAACCCCCTGTCCATGGCCGGCTCGCTGGCCGGCAACCTGCAGGAACTCTCTGCCCGTTACCTGAGCTCCTCTGCTTTTGAGCCTTATTCGCGGACCAATGGCAAAGAATCTATGGACAAGAAAATTCTGGAATGAGGCTTTGTTTTTCTATAGATGGATTCCTGTTTCCTCTCAACACATCTTGGTTGTTGTCTTGGCTCTTACTGTCTTTGTTTGTTTTTTCCTCATTCTCTTTCATCCGTCTGTGTCATGTTCTGTAGCAAGTCATGTATTCCAGTTGCACATCTGGCGCTTTGTACAAGGAAGAAAACAAAGACCTACACAAGCTCATCTAACAAAGACAGGGTGGCAGTGGAAAGATTTTGCACAAAATGTTCATATAGGACCTTGTTACAGAGATCGAGAGAGATCTGCAGAGATTACTGTGGGATCTTTCAGGCTACCGTGTAACTAATGTTTAGTCCCATCTATTCATCCAAAATAAAAATACACACAGGGGCCCAGAGAATACGTCTTCTTCATACCACAAAAGCTTGAAGAGAAGAGGTACATAGTGTCTATCAGAAAGGACCGAGAGTGTAAAGGTACCTTTCTGCATTGTGTTTCTTATTGATTGTGTTGGGTAGATGCATGTCACTGACGTGAGTAGATGTAGAGAAAGACAGCGGGTTGTCAAACACCTGAGCAACAGGTTGTGTGATCCAATCAGCAAATCAAAAAAAAAGTAAATTATAAATGTAGAATTATGAATGAAAACAAAAGGGCCATAAACAGAAAAAAACAGTGCAGGGTCAGTGTCAGCGTGAAACCCAGTGCGTTTGACGTGTGAATGCAATCTGCTTTTACAGACGCCTTGCAAAGACTCAGCTCACAAAACTATGGTTTGTATATCCGCTAGTGTTGGTTTGGACCTAACCCAAAACAGATCCACAGAAGGTGTCAGACACCAGGATGGTCCGATTGGTCAGTGTTGTTTTTCTCCATGGTTTGGTGAGGGCTTTTACCATTTTACAACAAAAGTCTTCACTTTGTTGCATTTCCTTCTTCAACATGCAGTACCTTACTTTTCGTCTGCGCTTTTAATATCACTGTGAGGTTTCAGAGATTTGGCTTTGAGATATTGGTGTACAGTTTCTACTCCATGCAGGATCCACGCACAGGAATGGGTTGCTGAAGGGGGAGTTGGGAAGAAAGAGCCTTTCAGCTGCAGTAGGCTGCTTGCTTTGTTGAACACTACAAGGTAACAGGTGTTGCAATCATTCAGACAATACAATTACCTTTCCTTCCTGTGTGAACATTTCAAAATCCCCAGCCTTCACGAAGGCCTTCAGGCAGACTGATGCATGTGGAGACTGACTGGAATTATTGTAGTATAAAAGTATGGGAAATAAGAAATGTACCTTAAAATTGTTATTTTATTGTAAATTATTCACTTCTGTATCTAATAGATTGTTAGTATATCTGGGACATAATGACTGAATGAATGAATGAATGAATGTATTAGCAGGGTTGATGAATCAATCAAAAGCTCTTTGGTGCTGTTGTTGTGAAATATCTTGATATTTTGTGAAACGTGTGGTACCAATGTGCATATATATTATGTATGGCTACTGACAAAGACACTTGTGTTTTTCATTTTTCTTTCATACATGTTGCTGTGAATCAAGTTATGATAAATTTCATGACTGCTTTACCTCATACACCATGTGTATGTTCCTGAAAGTTTTTTCCTCTAATGTGACTCACGTTACTGATGTTGTCATGGCTAACCTTTGGCTAGGTTGGAACCATGTGTAAAAAGTCTGACTTGTAGTAACAGCAGCATCATGCATTGACATGAGAGCTTTCAAGCATAAATTACAGGAGTCCTAACAGTAGGGCTGGGCAGCGTATGGATATTAACATTTCTGACTCCAGTTTTGATTCTTTCTTCCAATCCTTTGAGGGGTGGAGTCGAAATGGGTCACGGTTTTAGTCAACGGTGGTTTGCAGTTTCAATGCGCTCCGTGGCTGTAAGACAACACGCGCCTGAAAGTACGGTGGTTGCTACGGAAACCAAAACTTGTGCACTAAATTAGGAACCGATGATCGAATTTAAAAACAAATCCTCCAAACGATTCCAATAAAGAAACAATTTCATTGGAATCATGATGTTTGAGACGGCCCATCCTAACTGGCAGTCACGACGTTGTGATCAATGGGACGTTGGAAACAGATTAAAATTATCCTCATGAAAAATTCATCCTGCAGTCTATGAAATATACAAAAACTGTGAAGAACGCCTGTCCCAATTTTCACGAATACAATCTTCAAATGTCAGTCCAAAACTGAAAGAATTTCAATTTACAAAGATTTACAGGTTGGGTAGCTGGGTAGCTGCAAAGAACCGCCATCTGGAATGCTTTAGGGTCCAAAGATCATGTAGTCTTTTTAATTTTGAGTTAATATTCTCTAAACCCAACGTGCTAGTGAACATCATTGTCAGCTAAGCAAGAGTTCTTCTTAGTAGCTAAGTGTCTCTGTCTATGAACATATTTCAAGAATTTTTATAATAAGAAATACCAATTGCATCATGATGTGTAATTTATTACAGTGATGAAAATACAAATAAATTAAAAAAAAAAACATTCACAAAGTATGGCCAGAAAATACTTCCTACCTTTTTCAGAGCTTTTTGGTCTTAGTCATTAGTTTCCATCTGCTGATGAAGACTGTGAAATATAGACATTTTTTTTAATGGATTGGAACCCTCAGCGTATATTCATATTCATCAGTAGTTTACTATGCACACGTAATCCTGGACTAGGACTGAGCGCAGAGGATGTACCGGGACCATTAAGAACCAGTTGCAGGCTTAACCCTCTTGTTGTCCTCGGGGGACATTTGTCCTGTTTTCATAGTTTCTATATCAGAAATTTGGGTTTCTTCAACCAAATTGTCTTCTTCAAATCTCTTCACAAGTAACATGTAGGACCAGTTCATCAATTTCGTTGGATTTGGGGTGTTTTATTACATTTTAAAGCAGTTGAAAAAAGAATTGAAATGGTTTTAAAACCATCAAAATATCCTAACTAAACTTTGGCATCTGTGATAATCGATCATAATGCATTCCTCTGATCTTATCCGATTAGTCAAAATGATTTGTAATTTTTGCTTTTCTTAAACTTAAAAATGCGATCTAATTTCCTGTAAATGAGATTTATTGACGATGAATTGAATGAATATAATCTATTTCTGATCTAGTCGGAGTTTGGTTATGCATCTTTGTTCTGGCAAAGTTCTCTCAGCAGAAATGCAGAGACTGTCCAGAAACAGAGAAAACTGAGGCTCTTTTGTGAGCTGAGCCAAAGAAACCCATCCTCCCCACTGTGTCTTGGGAATCTCCCCCTCTCCACCCCCCCTAGCCACCTCCACCCATTCTCTTCCTTCACCCCAAGTCCAATTAGCAGGAAGGTCAGGGAGGTTTTTGTAAGTGTGTGTGTGTGTGTGGGGGGGGGGTTGTGTGTGTGCACTGTAGACCACCAACACATTTTCTCCCATCACATGGTCCAGTCTCTAAGCCCAGGTCTTAGTAGGTGAAAGAAAGGCTACATCCTGTCTTGTTTTTGGCCTTGTCCTTTTTGTGCCATACAGTGGACGTGGGGATCAACATGCAACAACAAGTCTTACTAAAGAAGTGACCCTCTTCTAGCACACTGATCCAGCAACTTTAATCTCTGCAGTGCTACGGATCCACAGGTTGTGAAAAACCTGCACAGCTTAGTCCCTCTGCTTCTTCCCAGAATAATTAATCCCATTAAGTAATCAAAGAGTGAGGGGAGCGGAAACCCCTCGAAAGCAAGGGTTCCACTTGTGTATTCTGTAAAACACTTAGCATAAAGCCATGAAATCACCGTAATTACCAAACGTGTTGAATTACTACAATGTTTAATTACATCTGCAGCACCCTTGCTACTGTACCATATTGGAACATAGTTTGCAGCTTAGCATACCAAGTTATTTCCATGTTGCTTTTATGATTTCACCGATACTATCATTGGAAACACAGAAGCAGCTCAAAATCCCAGGACACAGGCAAAGTAGCTGTAATATTTGCAAGGGAAACTGATTTTCTTATGGAACCATTTTAAGCAGCACTAGCAATATTGTCATGTTAACAATAGATCACATTATGGACGGGCAGTATGGCCTAAATAGTACATCTCAGTCTAGTTTGAAGCAAAGACGGTAACGATACATATATCACGGTACATTTGTTTTTCTTTAATGCTTCTAAAAGGGATGAAGTGCCAACCGCATGGCAGATATAAATGTACTGACTGCATTACTATGACATATTTTACATAGAATATAGTAGGGCTTGACCCAAAAAGAGTTGGTTTCAACTTTAGGATTTGGATATTTGTTGCTCATGTTCTAACCCAGACGTGTGCCGCCATGAACTGGCTTAATTAACGGCTAAAACATTAACCCTAACAACCTGCATGTAAGATATCCACATAGACACACAACTAACATGATTGCAGTTTGTTGGGTTTAACTACAAAACGGCAATGCTATCACACAAATAAATTAGGTAAAAAAAAAACACAAAATAAGAGTTTTTTCTTTCTAAACTTTGCTGTAAATGTTACAGTGCTGCTTCTCCAAATGTGTAATATGGACTACACAGAGCATGTTCAGAGTGAATCAGCTGATTCAAAACTAGTTGCTGAATAGATCAATTTGATTTGTTCCATCTGACCCCTGTTTCAACTTTCCCTAATCTCCCCCTACAGCTGGTTGTTGTTCCAGGAGATTTTTTTCCAAGTTGAGAATGAGCTCCTGGAACAGGAAGTAAAGGCCAGTCAGCCGGTCTCATAATGGCCCTGGGTGACATAGAAATTCTCTAGGGTAGTATGATCGATATAAAATACGATGATGAGTTCCACAGACATGAGCGGTTAGAAATCTCAAGGCAGAGAGATAGAGTTTGATTTTGATTTGAAAAAATAACAAGTACAAGCAAAAACTGGGACATAAGAATGTGTCCCAGGGCCAAGAGTTACAGAGAGGAAAGACTAGGAGGAGGGAAACATAAGAAGAACGTGACGTCCACAGCTTAAAAATTATACATGCAAAAAACAGACATTAACAAACACATACATAAACAGACACACACACAGACAGACACAAGACAAGGGGCCAATCACACACACAAACAGTAAAGGCTGAAGCACACATTTAAATCAAGGACCACAAGGACTCAGCGACGCTGAGCCAACAGTCCAATGAATTTCCTGGGGCTCCTTTAATGCGAGCTGATGAGAGTTCCATGTGTACGACATCCAAACGAGAAAGGATCCATGTACGTGGAGACAAGTCATCAAAACATTAACAGTAATGTGTACAGAAACCTTTATCAAAGCTGAGATTTTGGATGCAATATTGTTCCAGAACTGACCAACAGGAGAGAACTCCCAGATCATGTGAGATGTGTACCTTGAGCTTTTAGTGGGCAGAAAGTGCATTAAGGGCTGTTAATAATTTTCAGTGAGGTATGTCCTATGAATGAAATTGTAGTGAATCTGCTGATGGTCTGGGTTGTGAGATACTTCTAGACCATACATCACGCCAGTCAAGATGGATACTCAGTCCTGGACCATCACTATCCCAGACCCTCTCAATGGGAAGGGCAGAGCAGCCAGATATCACTAAGAACTGATAAAGCCTGGACACTATACCACAGTTTATAGGCTGCGCAGTACATAACTACCGGATGGGATGGATGGGCAAAGGCCTCTGCCAGGGGACACCATTAACCTTGAGCTCTGACCATAGCTGGTAACCTCAACTTAACTATTTTTTCTTTTAACTGAAGGTAAAAGAAAAAGAGGAACATGGCAGACTGAATGCATTTTGTAAGGGAACATTTAAGTGAAAAGAGAAGGATAACAAGCCATCCTCACCAAAAATGTCTTTTAGACTACAAACTCCTCTTTCTTCCTATTGTGGGGAACGAAGCCCTCTCTAAGGTACACCTTCAGACAGACACATCTGGGTTAAACCAAGTAAGAATGGGTCTTAACACAAAGGACCAGAAATAATGTTGGGAGTTGGGAACTGAGAGGCCACCATCCTCTCGCCTCCTCTGTTCAGTAGACATCTTAAGTCCCGGACGCTTGTCTTTCTAGATAAATTTAGATACCGCTGTTTGTAGTTTATGCCAATAACTAGAAGGAGGGCCGAGAGGTAGCATAGAGTCAAATAGATTTCGCAAATATTAGTATCCCTCCTGCTGAGAGAAATAACAACGCGGAGAACATGGGGCTGCTGGATTTTAAGGGTGTTTACACACCTATGCTATGTTTGCTTTGGTTCAAATCAGTTGAGAAGTGCAGAGAATGGTGGCAGAGACTGTTTGGCCAGCATAGTCTAACCTACTCGCTGGACTGGGCCCCGGTCATCCTGGACCCTGTGCAAGAGCCAGATTCGGGGCAAATCTTTCCCCTTCTGTGCGGGTCACCTTTGGCTCCCCTCACCCTGTCAGTGGAGTTAGTGCCGTGGCGTGACCTACTGGATGGCCTCTCAGGCTGCACCGGCAGTAGTATAGAGATGACAAGAGCAGGCTCCTGTCACCAGCAGGTAGCTGACACTCATAGCTACATCATTATAGGAAGGGATTCAAAAAGGATAAAGCGAGACTATAGCCGTTTCTCAATGCCAAGGAAGGGTCCTCCGAAGCCAGGATTTGGAGGACTGTTCCTATGTTGAGGATCCTCCGAATTCCTCCAAGGCTTGGAGGAATTAGGACCATTCAATATGACCTTCTCTGTGCAGGAACTGTGCCCACAAGTCAAGGTTATGGAATAATTATCAAGCATGCAAACAAACTCCCCCACACTGCCTAACTGGAAATATGCATTTATTAGTGTAACTTCAGTAATAGACCTTACCTGTTGCCAGTATTGACCCACTTATCCCCCTCCTACGCGCCTGCCACGCAAAATAAAGGGGCAAAGTAAGTCTTAATGTTAAACCATAAGAATACTTCAAACAAATAGAGCCAAAAAGTCACTGAACTTAACATACCCAGCCAAACCTCAAGTGTACTATCCTAGCAACCATGGGCTTTAACTTCCTGGGCTGCAGACGGTGTCAATCTCTAATCCCTCTGGAGCCTGGCTACCTCTGCTAGAACACAAGTAATGGTACTTCATGTGTTGAGGTCATGTATCAATTTATATGACAATTTGTTTGGTCAGGCTTGTAATGTTAAACAATGAGAGTGGATCACTACCAACCAACGTGTTGGCATGGAGCAGCAACAGACTGTATCAGAGAGCAACAGGATCATCTAGGATTAGAACTGGTCGAGGACCTTAAATGTGCAAATGAAAAAGCATCCGTTGTTCAAACGGGGACTGAGCTGCTTGACCTGTTGCTTTCTGTCTCTGTCAGTAATGTTTTCTGAGGTTACTGTTTCTTTGAAGAAACACAAAAAAGACTAGGTTTTATAAATCCCCTAAACGTTGTTTTAACGCGAGCTGACAAAGTTCACATCGCGACAGGAAAGACTAAGCGGCCTCGTGGAGGAATTTCAGACAATTTAAGCCATGTAGACGGAGAAGGACAGAAAGATATCGTAACCGGAGCAGAGGGTGGACAAACCCATGAAAAATTACACAAGAGGAAGAGGTGATAACAGGACTCTAAAACTCAAAAAATTCTAAATGTATAGATCGGGTCTTTTACCAATGATAACTGAACAAACAAGAATCCCGGCTCAGAACGAGACTGTTTTGTTTTTTAAGATTTCTTTATTTAAAAGGGACAACGCACACAAATCAAAATGAGTGCAGAGTCCAACGTGTAAATGTGCCAGATTTAGCCATACAGGCTAATTTTCCTCAGCCGTCCCTTGGCAGGTTGATGTCCTAAAACAATAAATAGAGACAACAATAAAACACATACACATGAGAACACATAGGCATACAGAAGAGAAATGACACAACAACTATTCCAGATCACGACAGCTGGCAGATTGACACAGGAAGCACATACAATAGACACAGGTAAAAGTGCATAGACACGCATTAAAACACATCAACAACACATAAGCACACAGAGACACACTATGGCAACAAAGACAAACACATGAAATAAAGTTGTTGCTAATATTTATGCAAATACAGCTGATGGAAAAGTAGTGGGTAGGATTCTGATGATGGATGTGAGTGATCATTTATCAGTTTTTACAAACCAACACAGTTAAATGAAACAGATAGAGACTACAAGTAGCCGTGGAGGCAGTGACAGCAGATCAGAGAATGCTCAGTAAATGTGTGAATGAATGTCAACGTTTTAGGACCCCAAATTTTGATTTTGAAATTGTGCACATTTTCTAGACTTTTAAAGACCTTGCGGAAACTCTGCAGAAAGAAGGAATAATGAACATTGGTTAAGAATTGTGCAAGCAAAGTATCTACTAAGTATGATGACGGATATAATATTAATAATAAATGTAATCAAATTGGTCATTGGACTTCCAACAGGAGTATTTCCTAAAAAATGAAAATAGCCAAAATAAAATCTGTAATAAAATAAAACCACTGGAGTTTAGAATGCCAACAGAAAGAAAGAGGAAGAGGACGGATAACCTGAACAATCCAGGGAGGGTAACGTGGTCAGTGTAGACACCTGGAACTCAACACTGTTTGTTGACTATGACGACTAAAGCAATCACAATCAATTTTATATTGTTTATAACAATTTCACTTATGATAAAAAATCTTGATTTGTTAAAAGATTTCGATTTAAAAATGAAAGTGACCTGTCTGTTCTGGGTGTGATCTCCAGATGTACTACACACCCTGACTTTCAGATTTGGTAAAAAGGACACATTACCTGGACATGTGCTATAGGCTGTGGAATCACTCAGTATGAATGGAGATCCTAGGAGAACTGAGCTGAATTCAAAATACAGTTTATACATTAGAACACCGTGTGAGCCCTTTAACAACAACAGCAGTTAACATAGAAAAGGAATGCATGAATATGATGATACATATTTGCCTAGATGGTTGGATCAGAGGAGTTTGAGGGAAATCATATCCCTTTGAACTCATCACAAAAAGACTGGTAAAAAAATGGTGTTTCGAAAAATGAGGGCACTGCTCCTGTATGCAGAAGCCCTTCACTTGCATTAATTTGCTATTTTTTGCATGCGGCCTGAAACGTTTGGATGAGCTCTCTAGGGGTTGCCGTCAGCCTCACCATGGCAGTGCTTACCACTTGAGTCTGTAGTGCTTTTCCAGCATCAGAGAGCGGTGCGTGTCTGTATGTGATGTGTGACTGCCAGTGTGTTAGTTGTGCAGGGGGCATGGTTCAAAATCATCTTCAAACAGTCGCTTACAAGCCATTGTGCAGAGCATGCTGCGGCAAATGAGAATGGATCAGAGCTTCAAAGAACGAGAAAACAGCAACCTACGAGTTTTTAAGGGGAAAATGTGTGCAATCATGTCATTTTACCTGTCACTCTACAGTTCACTCCCCATGACATTGTGTTGGTAAATGTGTGTGTGTGTGTGTGTGTGTGTGTGTGAGAGAGACAAACACATAGGGAACACATACACAGTAGATACATATATAGCTCTCCAAGATACAGTAGAGCTATCCAGTTCTTAGAGTAGAAAATCACTGAGCATGTCAGTCAGACTGTAAACATCTTAACAACATTAAATTATAGTAACTTCTACCTCAAGTACAAAGAAAACCAGCAATTTATTTGTTGGTTCCTACTTTTTAGAATACTTTGTCATATTGTAGTGAGAAGACTCCCTGTTCTCTCCCGTTTTAATAAGTTGTTGACGTGGGTGTACTCCATGCCTTCGCCGCTACAATTTGAAGTTGGTTCCTCCTCAAAAATTGATAATTCCATCTAGTTACTTAGTTACTAATATGGTCATAACAACTTAAGTGCTCAATTACCTATTTTTGAGGAGGAAATAAACTACAATTTGTTACTGCGAAGGCATGGAGGAAACCCACCACACCACCGGGCACTAGGGGGATTGTAGCGGGAGGCGAGGCGCCACGGTGCCTCGGCTAAATAGTCTCAGGGAGGAACTTGTTTTGGTGGAACACATGTAGTCTAGCTAGCTGTCTGGATTTACCCTGCAGAGATCTGAGGGGGTGGCAGTAGCTCAGTCCATAGGGAGTTGGGTTGGGAACCGGAGGGTCACTGGTTCAAATCCCCGTATGGACCCAAAAAGTTGGGAGCGTGGATTGGTGGCTGGAGAGATGCTAGTTCACCTCCTGGGCACTGCCAGGTGCCCTTGAGCAAGGCACCGTACCCCCCCGACCGCTCAGGGCGCTGGTTCAGCTGGCAGCCCACTCACTCTGACATCTCTCCATGTATAGTGTATGCATGTATAGGTCCTGAGCATGTGTCTGTATTTCAGGCCTGCGTGTGAGTACTAACAAAAAGTGTGTACACAGAGTGTAGTGCAGTAATTTCCCCATTGGGGACTAATAAACAAATTATCTTATCTTATCTTATCTTAGTCTAGCTAGCTGTCTGGATTTACCCTGCAGAGATCTGAGGACCAGGTAACCATAGTCCTCAGATTGGACAGATAGTCTAGCTAGCTGTCTGGATTTACCCTGCAGAGATCTGAGGACCAGGTAACCATAGTCCTCAGATTGGACAGATAGTCTAGCTAGCCGTCTGGATTTACCCTGCAGAGATCTGAGGACCAGGTAACCATAGTCCCCAGATTGGACAGATAGTCTAGCTAGCTGTCTGGATTAACCCTGCAGAGATCTGAGGACCAGGTAACCATAGTCCTCAGAATTCCGCCGCAAGTTAGAACACCAACACAGAGACAGAGGACGGGGACAGACATCTGGCAAAAGGAGGGATTAAGGTTATGATAGGTGATTGGTCAGGGGATAGGACCGGAACAAAACCAGTTATGTTACCTTGTGTAAGCGTGGACGCCTGGCCAGTAGCAGTGTGTGACTGCTATTGAAAGGGAAGTCCTGCCTAGAACCTCCGTGGGTTTGACATGTTTGATGCAACTTTTGCAGTAATATTAATTCCAGTGACAGGTTTTAGGAACATATAATAACTAACAGGCATTAGATCAAATAAAAATGATGTCATATTTAATTTATTTATTTTTGATTCGGCACCAACCAAATTGTGATTAATTACATTAATTAAAGAATACAAGCTGTGATGTTGACACAACGTGAAAAAGGCATATGTGGCTCTCAAATGCAGCAAGCAAATCATGTAAACAAAATTATAAGTGATCATATTTCCCCAAGAATCCAAAATTGCTTTTCATTTTGAATTCGGAATATCTAATAACTGCGACCTATATGCAGGTGCCTTTTTATAATGATATTGTGAAGTGTTGTTGTTACACACTATGCTTTGGTAACGTGTTATAATTAAAAAGGTAACCTTTATGCCAAAAGCATTACTTACCCATATTTGCGCGTCCACAACATGCGCGCCCGCGGGCGCCTGCTCCATCCTTTCTTTAACTGTCTATGGCTCCATCCGGTTCCTCAGTGTCATATGACTAGGTCTCTGCTGTCATTAATCGGCAACAGCTAGAACAGCACATCGACAAACGTTAGCTTTCCCAGGTTTACTGTTCTTTTTCCAACGATGGCAACATTGGTGGCCAACAGGGCGATGGACGTCAACGGCTTGGCAGCAGCCGCGAGGACACACACACAGGCCGTGACCCGAAATTACATCTCTCAACCGAGGCTGAGTATGTAACGTTAGCAGGCTGCTAAGGTAGCTGCAGCTAGAGCTAGCTAGTTGCTAACAAGGTTGTTGTGCTGCATTCAATGACAAGGGAACGGTGAGAAATACCACACTCTTCTTGGAATTCCCACGTCTTAAGCTTTTATTAATACTTAGCATCTAAAAAACACCATTCTTCTTACTTTTCAGTTGGGAAAAGTTGATATTGGATCAGGAAAGGACTGTGTTGTATTAATATGTAGTAGTATGGTCCTGGATTAGGGAAGTAAAGGAGTTAAGTAATATTTTATTCTCAGAAATACTCAGCGTTAAATCCATTCCTGGGACTGTTGGATGGTAAACGTATGCACAATTAGTGCTAATTGTGACCATTTTAAGAAGAAAGTACAAGTCCTCAGCTACTGTTTTTTACAGAAGATTGTACATTCCGAGTGACAAGCAATGCAGCATACGAGGGGGTGTTGTGGCTAGCTAGCTAAAGCTATGAAGCTACAAATTGTTAATCACGATTATGAACAAGCTGGCTGTTTTTACACAGTCAGTTAAATGCGGGTCACACTTTATTAGCATAACCACCGTCCGACCATGCTTTAGATGCTCTATTTAAGTCCAGGTAGCTACACTACACGTACCCATTCGTGTCAAATAGCAAACCAGCTAACGTTAAGCTAGCTTTAGCTAGGTAACAGTGGCTAGTCCGACTCACAGTCGTCTTTTACCATCTTAGCTATGCCTAACTTTAACTTTATTCAGTAGTAAAAGTAAAAGTCGTATGTTAATTTCATACAGGGACAAAGTCAACATTGTCACTGTTGTGGTGACTGCGTAGTACAATCCGACCCAGCTAGCTAAATGCTACTAGCTTAGCGGATAAGCCAACACTGCAGACAGTCAGCTGACCGACGGGAGCCACCCGAATGAATGAGACCCCGTGCAGTGAGTTTTTATTGAATGTGTTGAGATTGGATACTCGAATGAAGTCTCTACTGCCTTTAGTGAGCCTTAACTGTCCTTCTATTACTGTATGGCGCTGTTAGAGATGACGGTGGCTTTAGCCCAGACTGGTGACAGATGGATGATCGCTCATGTGACACGATCACATGAGCGCTGCTGCCTGCGGTGCTGTAGGGATCGGAAGTGCAGATTCTCGCCTGGTGGAAAGAAAGATGCATTTTTTTTGTGTGTGTGTGATTAATAGCTACAGTTGTTAAAAAAGCACCAACAATATAAAAACCAGACCTATTGGTTTACAGAAACATTGACCCACAGTTGTTAGTCGGGTGGAAACCGTCTTGGTACAATAACAGATGCTGTTACATTGAAGTTCAAAAGAATAGTATTATTAGGAAATGTGTGTTTTTTATGTTTGTTGCTCTACAGGTTTTCATATTTCATAATGAATAGTGGCACAGTGTTTTCTGTTGTTACATGGCCATTTTGGTCCAAAAGACAGAATATGCATTAGAAGTATGCATTAGTCTGAAGTGTCCGTACCGACCGTTCCTCCCCTACTGCATGCAGCTAACTTGGTATACTACTGGATCCATCAACCTAATATTTGTCACTGTATGATTGAGGACATCTCTGGTTATTTGTCATTATATGATTTCACTTGAAAAATTAAAAAATGGATTTATGGTTGTGGTTGTCAACTAAAATCTTTTAGTGAAGTCAGTCAGTTGCTGAATGTCTGTTACCTCACCTGGTCTGATACTGTGATCATGTAATCATACTCAAATACTACTCCGATACAACTGCACCCGTACCACTTCATGCATCACTGCGTGTGCCGCTATTTAGCTTTACGCCTCGCAGTAGGTAATGGAACCTGCCTTTAGATGTCGGAGAAACAACAGACCTGCTAAACCCTCCTGCTAGCCTGAAGTCAGTTCCTGGGACTCCTATCCTCCTGCACAACAGAGGGAAAAAGTCACATTGTGTTCAACAATACTGCAAATGCGATATAATGGTATCATGATTCTACTTGCCTGCTTATCGAGGAAAATGCACACAAAAAAAAAAAGTGCAACATTGAATAACCAAAATTAAATCTTTTTAAAATAGACCCTTTTGCATTGCTCAACAGCACACATGAAATAAATAGAACAATAAATATTAATTAAAATACCGCTTGTCATTAAAATAATACATTTTGTATGCCCTATAAAAAAAAAAGACAATTAAGATGATGACATTATTTCCATCAACACTTCACAAATGTTGGTGTTTTTGCGTCCCTTTGCTCAGTGATTCGGATGTTAAGCCCAAGCTGTGACTCTGATTCATTTGCTGTTGAACGCGGGCCGAGGCATGAACCCAGCAAGGTGATGGTTTTTCCTTTGTGTAAGAGTCAGGGAGGCTAGCATGGACTAAAAGCCTCTTAGCAAACAAAAAAAGGAAATGACTTAATGGAGCTTGCGCCTTCTGAGAGGAAAGCATAGAACATGTAACATGTAATAAAACCTTGTCCTAAAAACATCTAAACGCCCTACTTCTGAAATTTCCTAATTTGCTGAATGGCTCGCTCTTTTCCTCCCATCAAACACATTACGAGGCAGCAGCGGTCCATTCTGATGTTGAGGCAGAAATTCAGAGCCAATGATTATCTCAAGTAACTGTTGGGAAAGTTTTTATGTGCTCCTCAAATACCGGAGCTGCTGTATTTACAATATGTTTATCTGCTTTATTTATCACATGAAATTGTACAAGATACAGTTCCAGTGAAATCAAATCCTATCAGCTCCTTCAACTCGTGCGTGATTCAGCATCCATTTAGCAGAGCAGGCAAAGAGGTCCACACCTTCTAGAAGCCCGTTTCAGGACCCTGCTGGTGGCCGGAGGAGATGTTTTCCTTTTGTCTCCTATACTTCTTTCTACGGGAGAAACCTACAGAGGCTTGCGTCTGCTGGTGTAGGCTTGGTTCTATTGACTAAAGTGCCTAACCATGGAATTCACTAGAACTTTAAAGCTTTTTGTTATTATATATACTTGTTCCCCAAAATCCAGAATAGCCCATGTAATAAGGAATTGTAATCCCACGTGCATTAACTTGCATTATGAATTATTTCTCAGACGGAGTGCTGTTAGTTGTGTGTAATGTGGGGGGGGGGGCTAGGTGTGGCGCTGTCCCGGGTCCTGAAGACGAGGTAGACATGTCAACTGAAAAACATCCCAGCGCGGCTCTCTCAAGAAGCACCCCAGTCTGATGAGACAGGCAGAAGGTGCTAATAATGCTAATTTCCAAGAATACCAGAAAATAAATACCTGACGGCTACAGGTGACAAATGGCCTCAGAATTATAAGCCATAATAATTAGTTCAAAGCGAACTGTAACCTAAGAGAGTATTGTATGAAATCAGACACTTTCTTTAGTATAGCCAGTTGCCAGGCATCAAACCGTCTATAAGATCACAACGTAGAGATGGCTTTTCACTACCTTATTAACTTGACAGAGCTCTAAGAGAGGCAGCTATTGAAAAGCCACTCTGAGACAGAGCTGGAAATAAACAAATAAAGAGATTTCTCATCAGACCAAGTCTTTTCTTTGAAGAGGCCTTTGTCTCTCTCATGTCAAATGCGACAAAAGCTATTAGCCCACGAAATGTCTGGTCTTTGTTTTAGTAGTGCATTCTGTCATTTAGTGCTATGAAAAGACATAGAGCAAGGCACTATACTTCTTTGTTAAGATTTAATTAATGGTAATAATGTAGTCACGATAAACAAATGTCTCATCTGTCAGCATGAAAGTAATTTCTATAAAATCAATGTTATTTTTGTAACAGTTCTATAATCCACATTTTAATTAGGCTTAAGCAGCTAGCTTGTCAGTAGAAAAAAGACTCTCCTGTGGGCGTTTGCCATTCTTTTCATCAAAGAACATTGAAATGTAGGCTAAGGGTTTGACACCATGTCTGCCTGTCGCATGAACCGAAATCCATCCACATGAACATTTAGTTATGCTGACCACTCGTCATTCATTTCCTGGTCATTTAGAGAAGTAAGGGCATTTTGAAAAATGTCCCTCTGAAAAGGAATCAGTTGACTAGGGCTAGGCAAATATCAATATTATATTGAGATGAGACTAAGTATTGTCTTAGATTTTAGATATTGTGGTATCGTAATATGACACGTGTTGTCTTTCCTGGTTTTACAAACTAAATAAGCGTAAAATGTCATGTTGTGATCTTAACAGACGTTTCTAGCTGTTCTGTTATTTGTGTTTACCCACAGAGTCATTAAATCCACGTTACTGATGATTATTCATCAAAAATCGAATTGTAAAAATAATTTTGTGAAAGCACCAATGTCAACCCTACAATAATGCAATATATAAGCGTTCCCAGGCCAGGTTGGAGATATAATCCCTCCACCTATTCCTGGGTCTTAGCTGGATGCTCCTGGACTTTTTTTTGGCCCGCCTTTATCAGATACACCAACGTGATTGGTGCAGCTCGGCTACAAGGGCATAGTTAATGAGCAGCATTACTCGTTGCCAGAGTAACTCGCCGAGGAAATTTAAATGGTGCTCTTGCGAGAACTCCGGATTTCCAGGGAAGTGTTGTGACAGAAGTTACTTTACATGTCCTTTAGCTGACGCTTTATCCAAAGCGACCTTTAATTGCTGTATGGGTTAGGTGTCTTGCTCAGGGACACATTGGTCGATGTATCTGAGTGGAATTGAACCTGGGTCATTGTGTCATTGTTTAAAATGACAGATTTCTCTGGGTTTGAACGTTGTTGGAAACAGTTGTGATAATATAAGTACACAACTCAGCAAAAAATATAATATAGCTACAGTCATTTTTCAGACACTTTAATGTGGATGTAGTACATATTATATCTTTAAACCATTAACTGTCAATGGGAAAGTGGCCTTGACATTATGCAAACAAAGTCTGTACATTGAGTCTAAGGATTATAAGTAATTTAATCATGCTGCTTGATTGACTCGCTGTTGCATGTTTTTGGCTGTGTGTGTGTGTGTGTGTGGGGGGGTGGTGGGGGGTGAGGGCTGGTTGTAGGTTTGGGGCAATTAGCATTCCCATGTCCAGTGGGGCTGTGGGAATCCCTTGAAGTAGAGGCTAAGACGTGATTGTGAGGCTGCACATCACAGTAGCCACTGCTTTGTAGCGCTCATTTATTGTCAGAACGATGATGCGCCCCCATCTCCATCCCAGCTCTGACCCCCCCTGCCTCCCCTCGAGTTCCCCCCCCTCTTTCAGCTGGGAAATTGAATTGTGTTGGAATGCTCTGTGCCTCCTTTCTCTGGCACTTGAATGGGCTCTTTAGTATTTCACACCAAGGTGTCCTTTAGGGTGCGAGGTCAGGCTACCAAAACAGCTTCTAGTGGCGGATTAGGACCAATTAACATCTTTGTACACAAAGGGCTCTGGCAGCTGAACAGGCTGCAGGGTGACCCACACTGCTGTTGCATGCCAAGCCAGGGGACTGCTGCACTTGAGCTGAAGTAGCAAAAGAGGGGTGGAGAAAGTTTTCCAAACCTAATGGAAAATGTTGCTACTTCACACCTCACGGCTGTATAGCCCATTGAGCAATCATTATCTTGTGAAATCAGAGAGCAAACCACTTTTTATCATCACAGTTATACGTAAGAGGGTACCATGAAAACCTTTTTCCCTTCATATAATGATAGGCTACTATGTAGGACCAGGGTTAGGCCTTTAATCCCTCTGGAACTACCCATTCAAATAGTAGACTCACTTCAGACCCGCAACCGAATGGCTGAAAGATTTGCTAAAAGGAATCGACCTTAAAAACAAAACTATTAGAACATATCAAATGATGATGGACTGTACGCTGCATTTAAAATGTCCTCAGTTCCAAAGGCAGTTGGCCAAATTTCACACACAGCCCAAAAATTACAGCAAATTGTCAATATTTGAGTTTAATTTTTCGTTCTATATTTTCAAATAATATATTTTTTAAAGATGTCCTAAATTAGTTTAAAAAAATGGTATTTACTAAGAAGGAGAGTTTGCAGTAATGTCATATTAATGTATTAATGTTAATGTATATTGTTTCACTGTGTATAGTTATATTATCTATTATAATTAATTGTTTTGGTGGATTTAAGACTCAAGTATTGATTTAAAAAATATTTTATTGTTTTAAGAAATAGTTGCCCGAGTCTGTTGTCAGAACTTTATCCATGGCAAAAGTCTGTTATACAGAAATTGAACAGATCGTTTGATTGAATCTGTTTTAACATAGCACCATAATAATAAAATGATAATTAATGTAGAGCAAAACAGATTAATATGTATGAGAACTTGAGTCATTGATCAGAATCTGGGCCCTGAGGCAGGAACGGAGATAGAGAAAGGCTGATTAAAGTAAAACTCAATTTATTTTGGAGAGGAAAATGTTTTTTTTTTTTTTTATGTGTGGTGCCCTTGGTTTTTATCATCACACTTGAGCCATCTTTTCTCTTTCTCTCTCTCAACAGTCTCTGCCCCCAACCTCCACCACCATCTCCCACTCCCCCCCCCCCCCCCCCCCCCCACACACACACACACAGACACACAGACAAACACACTTTCTGTATTGCTAAAAGAAGGTGAAATGCAGGTGTGTGTGGGAAATGGCTGTAATACTGTATTGCATTGACAGGTTATTTAGTTGGCCTCTGCCTAATTAGTGGCATAGTGGATGCACCCCGCTAAGCTTTAGTGCTTTATGGTCATAGCAGTCTGCTCTAATTTCCTCGTGCCTTTGATATTGGCCCTGAGATTGACGGTCGGCACAAAAAGAAGGAACACCAGACCATGATAAAAAAAAACAGTGGAAACAATGGCGGTCTGCAGATGTGCACAGGGACCGTGATGGGAGGGCGTCAATGGATTTCTTGCAAAGCAACGTAAATTGTCTTTCATGTCAGCAGAGTGAATGTTAATGCTTCTATCAGAAAAAGGAACATGTTCCAGTAGGTCCTGACCCTCTGCCCCTCCGTTTGTCTCTACTAAGAATCTTGGGATGGTTAGAGCCACTTAGCACTCCAATAATCCAGTACAGCTGTCTTTAGTTTGGCTCTGTGATTTAAAAGAGTGATTTATGATTAGCTCCTGAGACATTCTACCACAGGTTGACTATAATGACATGCATGTTTAGGTTTGTGTGAACGCTGTTCTTGTTTAGGGTACCGACCGGATTACGTTGGTACTACTAAGGAACGATTCAAGTTCAATCCAACGATGCCAGACTCTGGTACCTGGGAGCGCTAGCTTACTGGTCCTCTCTGCATGTTGACAGAGAGCAAGGCCCCGACACACACACACCTACTTCAGCAGTATCGACTGGTTGCGTCCATAACTCTGGAAAAAGAGACACTCGTCGTGTTTCTGTTTGCACTTTGTTATGCAAATTAAATAATATCAAATAAAGTCTTTCTGAAAACATTGGAAACATTCATTATTTATTTTGACGAATGAATAATGAATTGCAATTGCATTTTAGGTCATTTTAGGGTTGCAGCCGGCCATAAAACAAAGACGTTTTAGATATATTGGGCTGCAAACAAGCATATGCATAGGTTTGTATTGGCCTGTATTCAAATTAAAGCATGTAGAACCTTTTGGAAGTAGCCTAAATTCTTTCAAATGTGGGATTAAAAAAATGATGGACTCTTCAGAAGAGGTCATCATCGTCTGAAGGCGCTGGATGCCACAGTCCTCTGAACATGGCCATACTGAGACATCCAGAGAGAGTTGTGTGGATCTGATCATCTTAATCAGCTTTGTAGCAACTCATTTGGCGACGGCTGGAATGTAACGTACGTTCATTAATATCAAAACAGTTACGCACTAAAGCATAAAGCACAAATGGAGAAGCAAATTGCTGTTTCATATTATTCATGATCAATAAAATACACCACAGCTAGAGTAGAGGGAATTGTCAGTGTGTAATGTGTTTTTGTGACACCTTGATGCATAGTTTTCATTGCGTTCTTTCACTACAGTTATTGTGGTTTAATGTCGGAGAAGGCCACAGGCTATTTCCACTAACCTTCATCAATGATGACCCTTCAATTAGTGTTGGATTATTGTGAGGCTCAGAACTAACCACGTGTAATTGTGAACAAGTGAATTTCATGCATTTTTTCCTGACATTTGCCTGCCTTTGACATTTGGGCCTGGAAGTGCATGAAAGCTATTTAAATCGCAGCGTGAAAGGTCAGCTCGTGATTAATAAAAGTGTGGGTTGGTTAGAAAGGATGTCTACTTAATCTCATGTGGACTGGTGGCTTTCAGCGGCACCAAGAAATGGGAATATAGTCAGTATTTCCTGCATTATTCTCCTGCCTTGTGGCCTGTTAGAGTACAGAAATAAATGAACTCTGTTGTTCTCTCTTTCAGCCTACTCTACTGTGTCGGGTGTAAACGGCCCCCTGGTGATCCTGGATAATGTCAAGGTAAAGCTGCTAAGGAGTTCTGTTTTTATCACTCTTTATGTCCATGAATGAGTTCTCAAATTATTATTACTAATACTACTACTTCGGGGTGGGGGGGGGGGATCAATTGCAAATCGTAGGTATGGTGATTTGTTTTGTGATGAATTTTAAAATCGTTATTTTCCCAAATATTTGATTATTATTTACTCTGACGGCGGCTGCATCATATCTGTTTAATTACCAAAAGCAGCTACTCCATGTTATGTTCTGACAGACTGATATTTCACTTAGAAATGTCTCATGATATGTCTCTAGAAGTGTTTTATTCAACTTTGCCTTTGTGTTAAAGAAGGAAAGGAAAATCTCAGTACTCCATGATATTATTTAATCCTAATACTTCTAGAATTGCAATAAATTAAATTTGCAATATGCTTGTGAAAGAATCAAAACGCATATTGTCCGAGCCCTACTAATACTCCTATCACTACTACTACGGTGCTGTTTGCCTATGGTGAAACCTCATTTTGAGAATGTATTAATGAGGTCGGAATTGGCTACACTCCCACTCAACAAAAGAATACGTCCTAAGCAAAATGAATGGCCACTATACATTTTGCAATATTTGCTTTTTATCTGCTCTTGCATTAATAAGTTTTCAGGCAGCTGTAGTGAAACTGTTGGATCTCTTTAAACTAGTTCCCCAGATACGCTGAGATCGTCCACCTGACCCTGCCGGACGGCACCAAGAGGAGCGGCCAGGTCCTGGAGGTGATTGGAAGCAAGGCAGTTGTCCAGGTGAGAAAATCCATCCAAAATGGCTGAACGGACTGACTCCTGCAGGGCCTGCTGTTGGAGAGCCCTGCTCCTAGGAATAATCTGGACAGCACCAAATTAATCCACAGCTGAAAAAGTCCACAACAAATTCTGTAGTGCCCAGCTGTTTTAGAAAACTACTGAGCCTTTTAAAAAACTAAAACAGCAATCTGTGCCCAGTTTTGAAGTTCTCTCCAGAAATGTTTTAAAGGGAGGGTTGTTGACTTTTTCCAATATCCCTTTTTTTAATGTATTGCTTGGAATAGTCTTTACACCCCGACGACAATACATAACTTCTGGGCTCTGAAAAAGGAGGGCAAAAGTTCTGTAATTTGTAACTAACTAAATCATTGGATATGCGGCTCTTATTACAACACTGTCATTATTAAAGTACTTGTACTTGCCTGTATGGGTAGCTCACCTGGTAGAGTAGGTACCTAGTAAGTACCCTCTTTAATGGCAGGGTGTTGTTTTACTTGTTTAGCATCTGTTTACCATGCAACACTGTCTGGTAATCTTGATGAGGGGCTGGTCACGTGTGTGTTTGTCCAGGTATTTGAGGGAACATCGGGCATCGATGCCAAGAAGACGGCCTGTGAGTTCACTGGTGATATCCTGCGGACCCCAGTGTCAGAGGACATGCTCGGTATGAGCAACCCGATTTTCACATTGCATATTTCATCCACATTTAGCAAGAACACTTAACAAAATGAAGCAAATAAACCTCCTAATTAGTCCACAGTTGTTTCCAGCTGCAGAGTAGCCCTTTCAACCTTCTATCTCTGTGACACAAATATGAAAATAATGCATGTCGAGTTCTGTTTAAAAGTGTTAGTTTTTCCTTTTAATATGCTTATTCTTCTTGTGGTTTCAATCTACATGGTAAAATACAAAACTGCACTGAATCAAACCTTCAATCAGTGTGATTATCTCAGTACAGCAAGGTCGCATGTATTTCAATAGCAGAAGAAAGTGAGCCTGCTTTTGTTTTTGAAGTATCGTTAATCACGTCCATGAATTTCTAATTACTTGTACTTGTAGACTCTGCAAGAGCCATAAGAGCCTCTCTCATCTGTTTAGAGTCTGACACAAAACAGAATAGATCAGATGTGCTTGGGAGCGTCATCTAATGCATTTCATTTGATCTGTTTCTTTGTAATTATCTTTGAATTCACCTTCCAGATAAACCAAATTGTTGTTATTTTTATCAAATGAAGTCCTTAATCAACTTGGCTGAAGGAGAAAATGTTCTTCTTTCAGGGCGTGTGTTCAACGGCTCTGGGAAACCCATCGACCGCGGGCCCACGGTTCTGGCTGAGGACTACCTGGACATCATGGGTACAGCTCTCACCTGTTATCTTCCGTTTTCTAGGATAGTTTCTGAGTCAAATGGATGTCTTTAATAAGGAGGCTACATATGTCTGACTGACTAGTAGTCCTTACCTAGGTACTGTCAGGGCCCTCATACTCTGCTTCTGACTGGCTAGTAGTCCTTACCTAGGTACTGTCAGGGCCCTCATACTCTGCTTCTGACTGGCTAGTAGTCCTTACCTAGGTCATACTCTGTTTCTGATTATGTGCGACTCCCAACAAAGATGGAACAGAAGTGGGATGTCTCACTCTATAGCTAAAATAGAGAGCTCAACACACAGGGTGAAAAGAGGAGTTGCAGCAATGTTGCAGTACAACAAATTTCTTTGTTAGTTTTTTTGAAAATTAAACCACATAACCCTATTCTGGTACAACCTCTAAATACAATTTATGAACCTGAAAATGAGCAGAATATGAACACTTTAATGTCACCGACTGTAATATCTTCTTTTTTTTTTTCTTTTTTTTTTTAAGTATCGGTTTAAGCACTGTTTACTCACAGTCAATGTTTTACAAGCTTTGTTTTTGGAAAACCCCAAACAACAGCCAAGTTTGTGTGTTGTCCAGGTCAGCCTATCAACCCTCAGTGCCGTATCTACCCCGAGGAGATGATCCAGACCGGCATCTCAGCCATTGATGGCATGAACAGCATCGCCAGAGGACAGAAGATCCCCATTTTCTCTGCTGCTGGGCTGCCACACAACGAGGTGAGACACCCAAACCAGTCTCATTTTCTCCACTGGAGGAACAGTTCCTGTGATGCCTGATTACCAGCATCCTGGGAATATTTTCTGAATTAACCCAACAGCACTCCACGTTTTATATTTTTTGGGAGATAGCACAATTAAGTTTTTGAATGAAAGCTTCTAAGATCTAAATAGTTTTTTTTTGCGTTAGTTACTGTAGCTATGTTTCCATTCACACGTTTTTATCCAAATTAAGTGATACTGCATGACAAATGCCTTCTGGAAACTGGAAAATTTGATGGGATTTGATGAATATCGACTCAAAGGAAATACGTCTCATCGGAGTTTATCTTGATTGTTATTCAGCTTATGCCATATACGCTGATGGAAACGTTATTTGCTAAATTAATAATGAATTGCAAGTACGTTTTTATGGGAAGTTTTTTCCACTTTATGGTTTAATTTTTTCAGTTGTGACCTGTGTGTTCCTTTCCATCCCCTGTGTGATGTTAGGGCCATGTCACTGCGATTCGACCAACCGCCCAAGTTGCAAACGATCTTCTACTAGCCCACCCTAATATAAGGGGCCAAAACCGGCCCCGGCCCTCAAAGTAGACCGCTTGTAGTAAGCTACGTGTTAATATAGGTTACAGAGACGTAGCCTACGGTACAATACAGGAGTTTGTTGGTCTGTTATATATAGTTACAAGACATGATACAGCAAAAACTGCAGTAGTTTGTAAATAAAAAATAGTAATGAAAAATAACTTAAATCTCTCAAAGCATTTGTTTGCCTGAATGTCATAAAATGTAATCCCTCTATGTTTTACTTGATAATCATTTCTTAAGCAAATGAAAAACTGGAAATAAACTCAGACACATAGCTATTCCTGTATACATGGATATATGTAGTCCCAATGAATGATAAAAACTTTGGGATCAGTGCTTAACATTGGTGACTCAGGTCCTTCCTGTGTGTTGGCTGTTTTACTCAGGGTCACATGACAACAAATTGGCTTGTGCTTCCTTTCCAGAGATTTTGACGCCTCACAATAGAAGCGTGACTCGGTTGCCCCAAGTAAATCTTAGTAAAGTGTGTTATAGACTAGAATATCTCATGTTGTATAGATGCAGTTCAGGTAAAGTAAAACATTTGACAGAAGTGAATTGGTAAGTGCAATGGTTAGAGTTTCTAAATGACATGCCAACATTTAAATAACAGCGGCATTAAAAACACAGAAAAGAATCCAATAGCAGGAAATCCCCATTTTGGTTAATGGGGTTGGTACTTCGTCATTAAAGAAAGCAAACTTAAACCAAACTCACTGTGCTTGTTTAGCCTTCTCTGGGCTCTGATTTTAGCTCCAGTGCCAACAGGATTAGTCATACTTAAAGAAGGAGAGTGATGTATTATTTCCAGGCTAATGGAGGTTTTTGTCACAATACACCAGTTTAAGTGGGACAGCTTTGGAGATCGTCCACAAACCCCCGTCATTGTGTTCCATGAAACAATATCGATTGATTCAATCTACTGAAGCACTCCAGCACAACTGAGGTTTCTCATGGGATAGGCCATCGGCTGATCTTGATCCTCTTCAGCTGATGATGATTAAAAAAAAAAAAAAAAAAAAAAAAGGATTTAGAAACCAATGCTGGCCTCTGTATTCTTTCCCCCCCCCCATTCTGACAGTCGTGTACACATCAATGCTCAGGGACAAAAATGAATGCATTACTGACTGACAATGGTGTGCAATTCGGTCAGTAACAACATTATATTTCTTTGTTTTTCGGGAGATATCCAATGATATCCACTAAAAGCCTATTTTGAAGTTATGACTGCCATATCAACTTTACACAGGGAACACCATGTTAAAGCTTCATTTGTTATCTGCCACTATCAGTTTCCAAAATACAAGTACAAATGTGAAAATGAAAACTAATACTAGGTTTCTGTGTTAGTATAAACAGTAAGAATAATATAAATTTATTATATAGATGTAATCAGAGTGTTGCATATTTCTGACTAGGACTCTCCACATTTAAGTTAAAAGAGGATGTACTTGACATTCAGAACATTAATATAGCAGTAACAAAATATTTACTGTGTAGTGGAGTAAAGAATGAAGTCACACCGTGTGAAGTCAGATTAAGATTTACAACCAAACCAGATTGTACAGAGCAAATATGTCATAGAATCAGTTTCTTTAAGAATTTATTGTGTTATGAGCATAAATACAGCCGTCAACCCCAATCTCATCCGCAGTTGGAAAATGAATGGTCCAAAGTGACGCTGTGGAACGGGCCAAAGAACCAGGGTGTGTGTTGTCCGCCTAATGAGGACCGGCTTGTTGTGCCATCGGGATGGTGTGAACATTTGGCTCATTGTTTGAAGAATCACATGTCACAGAGGTCAATCATGCGTTGGTGTTGTGTATGGGCCAGGTGCCTAAACCCGGGGGTGCATGGAGAGGCCAGGCCAGATCAACGCTGTGGCCATGACATTATGTGATCAGCGTGAAATTCCTCTTTCATTCCTCATGACGTTTCACACAGACTCTTCCCTCTACTGGATTAATTAGTTTCAGTACACAAGTTGGTTATGGTTTGTTTAACAAATGTAGAATTAAAGACTTGATGAGTTGTCTTTGTGAAGTCTTTAAATGGAATACTTCAAGCATAAGCCGATATCCTAAATTGGTACTATCCTTAATTGATACTTTTTTTGATACCAATTAATGAAACAAAAAGAAATTACAACATTACACATTATCGCACAAAAAATGTCCAGCTCCGACAACGTGAGCCGTCTCTGTGTAGCGTAGAGTTTTTCTTGTGTCTCTACGACGTGTAACGTTAGACAGCCAATCACAGACAGTATTGGATCTAGTAGAAGCATGCTGCATGCTGATTGGCTCTCTGACACTGATGAGATTTACTCCTTTTTTAGTAAACGACAAGCCATTTTTAGATACTCAGTACTTTAGAGGCTCGGGGCCTAAAAAACACTGACTTTGGATCCCAGCCCTATTGTTAACACATTCCATTAAAGGTCCCATGGCATGGTTTTTTAACATTAATATGCGTTCCCCCAGCCCGCCTATGGCCCCCCAGTGGCCTGAAATGGTGATAGGTGTAAACCGAGCCCTGGGTATCCTGCTCTGCCTTTGAGATAATGAAAGCTCAGATGGGCCGATCTGGAATGGAATCTTGCTCCTTATGAGGTCATAGGGGGCGAGGTTACCTCCCCTTTCTTTGCTCTGTCTGCCAAGAGAATTTGGCCCACCCATGAAAGAGAGACATCATGGCTTTTAAACGAGCACTGTGGCAGTTGGTCAAGGCAACACCCTGAGCCTCCACCTTGCCCCCCCTCATCCGCCTCAAAAGCTGTAGACTCAGAAATGGCACGTCCTAAGGAAAGCTCATAGTGGGACTGGCTCTAGTGGTGTGTGTTAAATGTTAGCCTGAAAATGTTTGTTGAATGTTGTGCAATCCACTGCAAAAATGAATGAAAACACCTTAAACGTCTGAAATGTAATATAAATCAATATAAAAATGTGATCACAAAACAGCGTGTGGCGTCATTGCACAAAGGTCTTCATTGGCTTAACACACTTTCACCAGCTTTATCTGCATGATTGTTTTCAGTGTAATTCAGATCATTTGATTGACAAGAGGATGGAAACATAACTTGTGTTGACAGTAAGACCTCCTGAGTGTCTGAATGCTCCTCTGTTTTCTTGCTCCCAGATTGCAGCCCAGATCTGTCGCCAGGCCGGCTTGGTGCAGAAGTCCAAGGATGTGATGGACTACAGTTCTGAGAACTTTGCCATTGTCTTTGCAGCCATGGGGGTAAGCAGACCCCCTACCTCCCCTTTCCCAATCTGTGACTCTAATCCCCCTTTTAACCCTGACGTGACACCCTCTACCTTCTCCCTTCTCTCCCGCCCTGCTTTCTGTCTTGTATTCACCAGGTGATTTCACCTTTAAGTCCCTCTCGTTACTTCTGCCCCTCTGAGCATATCCCCCGGCCATGTAGACAGGTTACTAATTCAACAGGCCCTCTAACGCTGTTAGCCCCGCAGTATCAGGTTTTCTCCTCCTGGGTGCTCTAATTCCCCCGGTTGTGACAGGTTGACCTCTAGCAAACGCACATGCTTTTGCTTCACTTGCTAAACACTAATCCTTCCTTCCTCCACTTCTCCACCAGTTCCCATCTTATTGTGCTGGCAGGAGGGTTGTTAATAGGGATTTATACAGGTCAACACATGGATATGCATTTTTTGAAAGGGCAAATTGAAGGACGTACTGCACACAGTGACAGCAATGCATATGTTTAATGGCAGTTAAACTTTTATTTATCCTGAGTAGAAGACTTTTACTGAGCTCAGATCTCCCATGGAATGACTCCTGATTAGAATTTGTTTTGGTCTTAATCCTGAATGCGAAAAATCAATGTGTTTTTTTGTCAAATTTTATTTTGACCAAAACTCTGAGAATGACGAGACTAACTACCACACTTTGGGTTTAGTTTTAGTCATGGCCATTTATTGAGTAGTGCATCAAAAAGAGTCCTCTTATACACTAAAAACAATTTGACATAAAAGTCATAACAGCAGTCAAGGTAAAATGCTAACTGCAAGGCTGAAATTCTGAATATCCAGCAAAGCACTAAACCTACTGCATACAGCTGGTGAGGACATTTCATTTGGAATTGACTTTAAGAAGAAAAGATCAAGAAAAGAAGATACATTGCTAGAATGATTGTAATGGAGGAGACAAAACTGTCCCTCTTTTTCTTGGAAAATGCATTCCAAAGTGCAGTTGAAGCTAATGTGAGCCTTCAGCAGTCTCAGTTAGTCTAATCAACTGGGGACATTTGAAAGTTCCTGCCTATTTAGGACAGAATTGCCCCCTTTCCTTGCTGAGCATCTGTACAGCAGAGACATGGCAAAAGGGGTGTTTGAACTGTCCGATAACTATTACTGCACACATTAATCTGTCAGATGTGATGTGAGTTCGATGTGACAGTCATTGTTGCTGTCGCTCCATCTCTGCTGCCTGCCTCCGTTATGTGTGCTATGTGGCCTCTGAGACTCTTCTCCTTTCTCTTGTCTTCTTCGTATTGTCTTGATTGCATGGACTGCTTTAATGCCATTGCCATTGTCTGTGCCTGTTTTTTTATGTGCCACTTCTTTGTATGATATAATCCTTTTGCTAAGGCCTGCTTACATTATAGGTGTAATGTAACTCATTTCAATATGTTGACCATTGTATTTTAGGGTGCCTACTGTCAGCTGGCCTTAATTAAAGGGGACTAGCCACAACATAATAAACTTACCTTAAAAGAGAAGACACCCACTGGCTTTCTTTAACTCAGACTGCTAAACCCTGATATCTACTTTCACTTTAGCTGTGAGATCTGTTTTCATATGAAAGTGAAAATAAACATAATATGAGCGTTTTAAGACAGATGTAGAAAAGCGCATGCATCTGTACTTAAAGATTTTAGCAACAAAATAAATAGGTAAGCATGTGAAAGACCTGAGAACACAATTCCAACTCACCACTGTCCACAATGCTCCTGTCTTGTTTGTATAGATCATACCAGTATTTCTTTAACGGACACATATTTCCTTATGACAAAAGATTTCATATGTTACAGATACGAATACAGTTAGTGTTATTTATCCCAGACGAGCAATTCAGTTTTCTGCAGTCCACAGAAACATACACATTTATACTGCCAGTCAGCAATGACAGAGACAGGAAATAAAATGATAAAATGGATGAAGTGCTGAGTGTATTGCACATAACAAATTACAATCCACCAATTTTAAACCCAAAACCAATGGTTTGTGCAAAATACATTTCATTCAAGACACCTACTTGACGTTCTGCAGCTTAATGGCCGAGGGAATGATTTGGAGCGTTTAGTGTTTTTGGGAGGCGGCAGATAGCGCTGTCCTGAAGGCATTAACATTTGTGTTGTATAACACAAGGTTTTTTTTCCAAAGATGTGGCTCAGTTATGACTTCCAAGAAGTAGTAAGATTTTGGCTCAAACAGCAGCAATTGGGTAAAAGTACCTCCACTGCAGCTTCAACTGCTAACTGGGATGATCAGCCGGTCAAATCAACATGCCAAACTACAATAACTATCATCCCATTCAACTTGCATCCCATTCAACTATCATCCCATTGTTTTCAGAACTCCAGCATGCACCTGTCCCTATCTTTGCCTTCAACTCTCCGGCGTACCTGCTGGGCAGCAGTTTATGTAACTTTGCTGTGACAGATGCATGACGCCTAGTGTTACTTATTTTATGTCTGAAAAGCTTCTTATTATTAACCTTCTGTAAAAACAGTTTAGGATCTTTCACCTCGTCTAATTAACTTGTTTAATTTGTCTGTCAGGTCAACATGGAAACCGCCCGCTTCTTCAAGTCTGATTTTGAGGAGAATGGCTCCATGGACAACGTCTGTCTTTTCCTCAACCTGGCCAACGACCCCACGTAAGATTCACTCTGAAATGATCCTCACCAATGACAACGGTAGTTGATGGATTCTGAATAATGTTGAGGAAGGTCTGGCAGTACTGGACTAGAGGTGACCCCAAATCTTTGAATATTCGTTACGTCGATGGAAAGAGCCTGATTCAACTGCCAGTCTCAGAGTTGAATCCTCACAGCAGTGTAAAGCCCAAGTTCAGATCAGAGATTGTGGAAGAGATGAGTGTAAACCAGCAGGTAGCTGCAACGTACCAATCTGTAACATTCTGAAAGCTGCCAGTTTACACCAATGCAACCTCATGCACATCATCTCCATAGCAACAACTCTTTGCACTTCTGTCATACCTTCTAACTTTCAGGGTTTTTTGTAGCTGGATTTATCATTTGTTGTGTCTAAATATGAATGTGGATAACGTTGGTGAAAGTGAGGTACTTTCTACGGCTGCATTTCTAGTGATGAAACCTTTCATTTCTCTGATTCCCTGCTTTGTTCTAATGACTAACACCCTATTCTACACACCTAATCTTATGTTCATTGGCTTCCAGTAGTCATGTAAAATGTGTTTTAGAGTTAAATTCAGACCTCAACGTGTTATGTATACAATATAACTTTTTTTGTAACCAATCAGCATCGAGCGTATCATCACCCCTCGCCTGGCGCTGACTTCAGCCGAGTACCTGGCCTACCAGTGTGAGAAGCACGTCCTGGTCATCTTGACTGACATGAGCTCCTACGCTGAGGCTCTGAGAGAGGTACCAATCCAACTCATCGTCCTTACACACACACACACACACACACACACACACACACACACACACACACACACACACACACACACACACACACACACACACACACACTGGTTACACTCAAAACATGTTCCCATCTGCACCAAGGAGTAAAAAAAAAAAAATTCACTTCTGGATAAAGGGTAGTTAATGTGGGCCCTGCTGGGTGCTTCAAAAGAAGGAAGCGATTCGCCCCAGTACGTAAATACGGCTAACCATATGCTTCTGTCTGTTAATGTATTCTCAGCATGAGGGGCAAGCTAGTAAAATGCATGCGTGCGTGTGTTTTCATGTCTTCATCTTACCCAAACATTGGAGTCTCCGTGCTCAACTAAGGCAAGTGTCAACACTGACAATGGTGTAATGATTCAGATAGACTCCCAAGACAAGACGGTGCTCACCCCACCGGCCAATAGGGACGTGGCCCCACCCTTGACATTATTTTCACAGCGAGTGAAAAATCCTGAGACACCAAATGTTGAAACCGCCCCAGCTTTTCCCTCCTGTTGGAGTTCTTCAGTAGGGATGATTGGGCTTTTCGCTGAGTGGAATTGAAAGTAAGAAAATATTTCTAAAATGCCAGACTATCCTTTAATCGTTTCTCAGAGAAAAAGAAACACGTTTTTGAGAGACATGTTTTGGGGGGGAGAAATGTTTTCACACACTGATAGCAAAAATACATATTTGAGTGTTGAAAAAAAGTATTTTGAGAGAGATTTTTCCCCCCCGAAATAATTTTAAAAAATTATAAAATTATATTTCAATGTTTTTTAGTTTCAAATATTATTTTTTGCTATTGGTATGACAACTTTCAAATATTTCTTTTCTCAAAAGGCTTTTTTTGCGATAAGTGTAACTTTTTCTGTCAAACAATTTTTTCTCCTAGATCCATTATTTTCTCTCATGTAATAAAGAAAGAAATCTAGCTCCATCATTCAGGAGGTATAGTTCCCACTGACTCTCTCTGAGTTACCAGTTCTTTGCGGCATTAACACAAAGGTGCTACACTCACTTAAGTAATGTGCTCCTGGCTGAAAGGGAGGATAGTGCCCCCCCTCCCTGTCCTCCCCTCACCTTGTGGCGGGGAGTCAGGCCCCCTCGTCTCGCTCTTTTGTGGCTATGGATTAATCATTTTGTGTTGTACAGTTTGCTGTCTCAATATGCAGTAAGGTTTTTAAATGGTGCATGTGTATATGTGTTTTGCCGTCTTGTATTTGTTGTCCCTAACCTTGGCACGTGAGCGCTGCAGCAATAGTCAGGTAGGACTCACGCAGCTCAATGGGTCTTTCAGCAGCTACAAAGAGCCAGGGGGACATTAACATGCAACCTCTGTTCCCATTCACATGTGTGAAGGTTGCGTTTAGCATTGAATAAACAGTTCAGAGATGTTTAGTCTGCCCACAAGCATGAATGGGATGCATTTTCTTTCCACCGTGCTCTTAATTCACATAACTTTGGAAACATTGCTCTGCTTTTGGTCATTTCTTTAGAGGGCCAGAGAACAGAATGGCAGCATTTCCAACCAGCTATTCGCCTCTTATGAAAGATACTTGACTCTCCAACAGTAAATGGTTTTAGTTGAATTTTTCTTCTTTGGTTAAGTGGAAGAGAAAAAAACCTGTAAGAATACATCTTCCTTAAGATACAATAATCATATCTATGGTTTGTAATGAACCCCAAAGGAAACATCAAGACAATAAAGCTGCACTTTAAGATAAACATGTTAAAGGTTGAAGTTGAAGTAAAGTTCCCATTGAGAACTGCTCTTAAAACCAAATTGTATTACCTACATGATTTGTGCAGTCAGATCAGACATATTTGAAGGGGTGGGAAGGGGTCTGCTCCAGCCACAGTTTTATAATGAACCCAAAAATATTTTTACATCTGTAGTGTGTTCTATGCTGCTTCCTGCACCACCCTGAATAAAAACCAACAAAGAAACCAGTCTGCTCTGATTGGTCGGGTTTTCCAGACTTTTGCATCTGCACTCACTCACTCAGGGGGGAGGGAAGGACTGTAACGGCACTGTAGCGCCACTTTCTACCTGCATACAGTATGTATAGTATAGTTGTGACATCACAACTGGACTGAAGTCAGCTTGTTTAAAGAAGACCATTTCTGAATAGAGGCTGGGTGGTTTCTCTGTGGATTGAGCGTTGTGATACTTTAACAGTATTTATATATCACTCTGACCTGCGTAAGTATAAAAACATGAAAATGGACATGGTAATCTCATTTTTCACTTTAAGCTTGTTCTGCTGATCCCAAGTAGCTGAACGTTTACTTATGCAGCTTTAAAATGTTCTTAAACTTAAATGCATAGTAAATGCTTGTTAACCTTGTTCCCTTTAGCTTGTGGTTTTTACAGCTCTGGTGTCGCCCCCCCCCCCCCCCCCCCCCCCCCCCCCCCCCTCTCCTCCCCTGCAGGTGTCTGCGGCCCGAGAGGAAGTGCCCGGCCGTCGAGGCTTCCCTGGCTACATGTACACCGATCTGGCCACCATCTACGAGCGTGCCGGCCGAGTGGAGGGCAGAAACGGCTCCATCACCCAGATCCCCATTCTCACCATGCCCAACGACGGTGAGAGCAGCCGCAGTACAACAAATGCTTTCTTTCAACTGTCTTGTAGGGGGACCTAGATATCAATGAACATGTTTTTTCTTGCATTCACTGTAGGGCTGTCAGTCAGTTCATGGCATGAGTGTCCTAGTGTCCTGCGATTAAATGCAAATGTATCACACATCCTCTGTTAATCTGCTAAATGTACTTTAAAAGGAACCCTTTTCCTGTTTTTGATGCTTAAGTGGTATTTGAGACTCAAAGTACTCCGGTGATAACTCAGTTAGGGGGTCCACAATATATCGACTTAATACCGTTTTTGCAAGATCACGTTGTGCAATATCAATAATTTCCAGAAAAGAATCTGAGATATCGTTTATTTAGTGTAGAGATGCGCTGGATTCTCTCTGTTGTGATCAATTTAAAGTAATACTCTAAGTAAAAGTAAGAACATGAGTGTGGCTCATGGAGACCACGAAGTTATGGAGATTCAAGAGGAAACGTTTATAGCAAAAATAATAACTCCTCGCCAGCAAGGAAGAACTTTGGCTTTGAGCCAACTGATGCTGCTCAAGCTAATGCACTATGCAGAATGTGCCATATGTTCATACTGCGCATAAGAGCAATACAACAAACCTCTTTTCTCACCTCAAAAACTGATCAAAACAAGACACTGTACAATGAGTTCATAGTAATATCCTGAAAATATCATTTATTTAATCAGGTTTTAGGGTCAGTTTGAAGAAACCCTTGTGTTGTACACAGACCTGTTGTTTTTTAATATTCTATTCATCTATTTTGATGGGTTTTCCCATACCTTTTGTCTGAATATGAATATGGATATCCTAATAGTTATGGTCAATACCGCAAAATCACATTTTGTCAATATCGTGCAACCCTAACTCGGTTCACATCAGAGTACATGCAGATAACTTGAGGCTGGAACCATCTAGAAGTGCTTTGAAACTCAACCTGCCAGTCAAAAGACCCTTTTCTTTCTAGCTCTCTGCTCCAGGAGCTTTGTCTCTGCCAGCCATCCACTTCTGTTCACGGATGCATTATGAGACCTGTAAGACCCGATCGGCGTCTCATCCCCACTGCTTGTGCATCTGTTGGATATCAGTATGGTCGTGCAGATTGTACTTTCAGTTTTATCTCAATGCTCTCACCTAAATCTCTTGGAAAGTCATTGTTGGAATTAGTGCAGTACGCAACTCAAATGGACTGATGAGACATTTCTGATGCATGCAGTTACTGTACCATAGCAACACATATGAAGAGCCTACTCATTTCTAGTTGAACTGGAGTCCCCCATCACAGCATCAGGGGTAGGTGATTGTGTCAGCTTTTACTGAACACTGCTGGTTTTCCCAAGGGCTCTTGATTCAGAGTAAAGGTCTTTAAAATGACAAGCTGACAAAAAAAGTCTTCTTCTATTTCTGTCCTATGTGTGGCATTATGTTAATGCCTGCAAATCAGTAAGTGATTACAAAAGTGTCTCAATAGTAGATGTTCTATGTGAAAGTAAACTAAACTATGTGGAGTTCACAATAATTGTACTAAAGTGCAAATACACAATTATTTGTGGGATATGTTGTGATAAAATACATTTTTTTGCATCCAACAGACATCACCCATCCAATTCCTGATCTGACTGGATACATCACAGAGGGTCAGGTCTACGTTGACAGACAGCTGCACAACAGACAGGTACTCATCAGTCCTTTTTTAACGCCGTTTCTTCAAAACGACATTCATCCAGCTTGAGATCTAGAGCTGGTACTCATTCAAGGGTCACGTGGTTCCAGTGTTAGCTCGGACATATATGTGTGCATTTTCATTTGGACATGTGGAGTGATTACTGTTCAAATGGGGGTTTGGTATTTTAATCAGGTGTGCATTCAAACTCGGGCATTACCAGGTGCAAGACCATCAAGACGCTTGACAATTCAATTCTTAGCCATCTTCAAAAAGTATTACATGCCTTTCATACAGCTAACATGCATATGACGCAGGTCTACTGACATTCGTTGGACATGCGTGGACACATTCATATAAGACAGCTGTCACAGTAAATCAACAGTAAAGTCAACTGTTTGTGACTGTTAGCAGAGACTTCATATATATACACACAGTGGGTTTTGGACGTTTGGGCACCCAAGGTAAAAATGTGTATTAATGTGCATAAAGAAGCCAAGAGAATGTTTAGGATCATTATCCATGTGTAGAAGCATCCTCTTTAACATCAAGTTTTTGTCCCAAGTTTGCTGAAATATTATTCAATCTGTTATTCCTTATACTTGTGAAATGTTCCCTGTGCCACTGGCTGCAATACACCCCCAAAGCATGATTGACCCCCCCCCCCATGCTTATCAGTTGGACAGAGGTTCTTTCATTAAATTCTGGGCCCTTTCTCGTGGCAGGGATATGTTGAGGGTTACTTGACTGCAGAAAGTAACGTTGGTCAATATGTTCCATTCAGTAAATCATAAAGGCTGTTAGCTAAGTAACTCTTATCAATGCTGTTCCTCTTTGGAAATATCAACGGAGATTGAAAAGAAGTGAAATGGAATACCGTGGGTGGGCATATCATAAGAATGTAGATATGTAAATAAGTCTTTTCTAGTCTTACCGACAACTCAACGCTCTTCTACGAAGAACAGGAACTATTCACCATTCAAACGCTTTCATACACTGTGGCCGAGGTCGCTGGACAAGCTGCCCCCTGCTTATCAGATTCACACTCACACACATTCACACTCCGATGGTGCAGCATGGGGGCAACTCGGGGTTCAGTGTCTTGCCCAAGGACACTTCGACAGTGGACTCCAGGGGCCAGGGATCGAACCACCAACCTTCTGATTGGCAACCGCTCTACCACTGATCCACACCCTGTCATATCAGTTCACATATTCATGACAAAGTGAATATATCTCTAAATGGACCTAGAATTGGACTGAGAAGAAAGCGGTGTCTGTCATTGTGTTGTTTGTTTAGTCGCCTCTTGTGTTGCAATGAAATGTTTTTTTCTCAGCGGAGTTCCCATTTTGCATTAAAACCACATGTCATCAGACGATCTCATACTTGTCTTTCAGATCTACCCACCCATCAATGTGTTGCCTTCACTGTCCCGTCTGATGAAGTCAGCCATCGGTGAGGGGATGACCAGGAAGGACCATGCGGACGTTTCAAACCAGCTGGTAACTGATCTTACATACTGTGTCTAAATAATGCAGCCTGGAGATTGGACATGATGTTTTCTTTTAATAACTAAACCTCTTACAAGGAGAATCAATGGAGTGGAAAGTGACGACATACAGATGTTTGACAACAATCCTTTGTAAAGCAGCAGTTCATGTAGACCAGACTCTAACTCCAGTCTACACAGCAGCAGTTCATGTAGACCAGACTCTAACTCCAGTCTACACAGCAGCAGGTCATGTAGACCAGACTCTAACTCCAGTCTACACAGCAGCAGGTCATGTAGACTAGACTCTAACTCCAGTCTACACAGCAGCAGGTCATGTAGACCAGACTCTAACTCCAGTCTACACAACAGCAGGTCATGTAGACTAGACTCTAACTCCAGTCTACACAGCAGCAGGTCATGTAGACTAGACTCTAACTCCAGTCTACACAGCAGCAGGTCATGTAGACCAGACTCTAACTAGAGTTTATGGTGAGTTCAGGGGACTGTTGGTAGAGCAGATTGTAGTTAAGGTTGGAGTTTTGCCCATGTAGTTGTTCAGTTGTGCCCACTGTCGTTTAGCAGTCAAAAACTGTAAAAACTACCAAACAGTTGAAGCAGAGGCTTGAACGGCAGTGTAGGGAATAGACAGGGGAGTGGCTTGACAGAAGCCAGGCAGCTTCAGACGTCACCAAAAGCAAGACGGAAAAAAAGTGTTGTTATACTAGATTTGAGGTTTTTAATTGTAGAACATGTTATAATATGTGACGGTAGGCTGTTCCAAAGCTTGGAGCAGACACAGGGTAAGCATGGCCACGGTTATTCTGGGCTAGAGTGGGGGACGGGCTGTTGTGAGGATGACCTGAGTGGTCTGGGGCCAGAGTAGGGAGTTAGCAGATATATTGAGGAGCAAGCCCGTTGAAAGCTTAAAAACAGTCTGATTTTTCTAGAATACACGTCTAATTTATACGCATTGTTTGCTAACAGTAAGCTATTTGGGACCAGGCTATTTCCCCCCCCCAAAAAAAGCGTTCATTTGCAAAAGTTACATGAATGATGCTTGAAATATTTGAGTTTGAGATTCAATGCAAAACTTATAGGAGAGGAGATGTTACAATGTCCATCTCCTCTCCTGTAAGTTTTGCATTGAATCCTCCCTCGTAGTGCAGGTGCAAAGCATGTGAACAGCATTTTGTTCTTTCTTGCTTTTTGTTTTTTTAACGAGAAAATCCAAGGAGCGACAAAGACTGCTTCCATTTGGTTAAACTAATGTCTCTGCTTGTCTCCAGTATGCCTGTTATGCTATTGGTAAGGACGTCCAGGCCATGAAGGCTGTGGTGGGAGAAGAGGCCCTCACCTCGGATGATCTGCTCTACCTGGAGTTCCTCCAGAAGTTTGAGAAGAACTTCATTGCTCAGGGTAAGAAGATGCTGAAGGAGCCATTCACACATTTTCAACCGTGTTTTCATGTTCTATTTAGAGAGGTAGCATGTCTACATCATTCATAATGGTGGGGGTGCAGGCGTTAGCTGGCCTAACCACAGCTGATAACTTTCATCTCTCGCTTCACAAAGGCAGCCTTTACTCACTTCCCATTAGTCGATTTGAAGTAAAACAAATCAACAACAATTTTTAGAATTGAAACAACAGTGAGGGTGCAACTCAGAACTTCATGGAAAAGTTGTGCTGTTTTATTTAATGCAGTGCGGGAGCAGGAGGCAGAGATGGGCACTCGAGTTTGAGACTCGGACTGAATAGAAAGAATGGATGAAATCATGTACAGAACATTTACTGTATGTAGTGTATTGTATTCTATAGAATGGGGTCAGTGCAAGAGGGTTCTTGTGATGTAATGATACGTCCTGGAGGCTGTCACATTTAGAAAGCAAATAAGTGTGGGGGGTGGAGCACTGGCAGTAGCTGTGTCCTACCTCTGTCTGCTCCATAAAGGCCAATTAAAGCTTATGTGGTAAATCGCCGTACGTGTGTGGAGATACGGACCCTACGCTGAATCCTGGAAGAGATCAACACACACACCAACCACCTGAATGTAGGGGTCGTTCAAAAAAATCAAATTGCGCTGAAACCATGCAGGAACTCAAAGTGCACCTTTTAAAATAACCTTTTATTAATCTCATAGGGATCAGGTCAGAATACATGTAAAGTGGTGCTCTGAACTAACGAGGAAGCTGACCAACAGTAGGAACAGTGCTTCTGGTTATTGAGTGTTATATATCTTTTACAGTGTGTTGCTGTGGAAAATGGAGGTTGAAGTGGCACCTGCTTTTTTAATTATGCGTTTGTTATGTATGTTTGTTTGTAGGTTCCTTCTTTGTTGCTGAAGCATACCTGGCCTCTCTTTTCTGACTAAACAAAGCCCAGTGCCTCGAGATTCCCCCCCCCCCCTTTGTACTATTATAGCATTTCAGTCAGGAGAGACTTTGTTGCAGGTATGCAGAGATTTACTAGACTTATCTTTATTAATCCTTTTGGGATGACTCCCTCAAGGAAATTGAAGTTCCAGAATCCCTTTCAGCATGAAAAGAAGAAAATGCATGATATTATATTAATATAGTCTTTGTAGATTAGACTCCATCATTATGATACATATACATTAAAAAAAAAATTCCCCTCTCACCCCTTGTGGGGTGGTATGTGTCCTCCTCAAGCTCGGGTCCTCTACCAGAGGCCTGGGAGTTAGAGGGTTCTGCGCAGTATCTTAGCTGTTCCTAGGACTGCACTCTTCTGGACAGAGACCTCTGTGTTTTACCTGGAATCTGCTGGCGTGTGTGCGTGCGTGCGTGCGTGAGTGTGTGTGTGGCCTACAGACAAAGTTAGTGAGCAGTTGGTGAAGGGAGTGAAACTTTTAGCAGCTAAAGAGTCTATTTATCTCTGGGGGTGGTGGAGACCAAACCAGAGCTACAAGACGAGGTAACGTTGGACGTGTACCCATGAGGTGGAAACAAATAGAACTCCAATGGGATGCGGATGTTGCTCTGTGTCTTCAGCTCGGGCAAACAGCACAGAATTACATATTTTGTCAAAGCCCTTATATGTAATTCACTTGTATTTATATAGCGCTAAATCACAACAGTTATCTCATCTTCCCACCAAGAGCAAGCACTATACGACAGAGGCAGGAAATGTCCATGTCGCGTAGTAGTACCAGTACCAGGAGACCTCATGTGATTCAGCATGTGGCCCCTCTTGTCTCCCTCAGGCCCCTACGACAACAGGACAGTGTATGAGACCCTGGACATCGGCTGGCAGCTGCTGCGAATCTTCCCCAAGGAGATGCTGAAGAGGATTCCTCAGAGCACCCTTGCTGAGTTCTACCCCAGGGAGTCTGCTGCCCGGCACTGAGGCCCACTAAGGGAGCTCCTGCTTCTAGTCCCATTCATTCCTTTCTGTGATCCCACCCTACAGCCCTGCACCCATCCTGAACCTTGTCTTTCTCCACTGGTCTTATTACCTCCAGTTCATCTTCTTCTCATGAATCAAGCCACCCCCCCTCCCCTACCTGGAATAATCTCCCCCTTCTGTAGATGTACTGTAGCGTATTTATGTGCTCACAAGTTGTGTATGGGAAGTGTCTGTGGTTGTCATGTCTACCCCCTTGATTGCAAAAAAGTGAACATAGCCTTCAAATTCTAGATGAGTCCTTATTTATTGGGGTGTGTTGCGGCTGGATCCACCATCTTCTTTAAAAAAAAAAAAATACAACAAATGCTATGTAATTTCAATCTTATGTGTGTATAAATAGAGTAACCCCCCCTCCCCCCCCCAGGTCGGAATGAGTTAGGTCGTTGGTTTTTATTCAGACCGTCACGCATGTTGATTGGACTTAAATATCATTTTCTAAACGTTGAATGAATATTATCCAAGCTTACAGCGTCACCAGCTGAACATCACCAATATCACCTGTACGTATGTGAGGGGGATTTTATGGTTGAGTACTTCTTTTATTCGGTCCTTGCCTGTGTCTTGTTTAATAGACAACGGCTGTATTTTTTCATGTCAGTGGCTTCAAGTTGGCTATAGCTGTGGTAGTGTCCCCGTTGTCCCCGTTGTCCCCATGCTGACTGTATGCTGGCCCCGTTACGCTGAGCCTCTCTTCCCTACTCTCGAGATAAGACGGTGGACGTTTACAATATTTGTGTTTGGATGTTTAATTTGTGCTGCGATAGATGAATATATAAGATTATATTAAACATTCTCATCTGTCTGCAGGAACTAATTATTTGTTGTGCAACAATTATGGTTTTGTGAGGTCATGTCTATGAATAAATTAAATTATGTGAGTGTGCTGTCTCATCTCTATACAAATGTCATTCAACAGCTCCAGCAAGGCGCTGACTCATCGGCCTGATTGACCTGCCAGTTAAAGTCACCTGACACAACAGACTGGGTGGCATTTGTGAAGAAAGCGGGGGGGGTAAGCTGTTCAGCCAACCATGCCAAAACTCTTATTTAGGTAGTGTAATATTCAGTGGGAGATCATCTCCAGATGAAATGGGACAGCGGTGTCAACGTGGAACCGAGCTCCACGCTCCCCCTTTCTTTGGAAGTGTTTGAGCTCCGATCTTTTTCCTAAACTTAACGAGTTGTTTCGATGTCTAATCTTAACTCTCCTCGCCAGCGTTGTGCTTTCTTCTTCTTTCTGAACTTCACGACCACGAGCCATGAGAGGAGCGTCCCCTGGCGGCGCCTGCAGGTCACCTGGTGGTGGCGTAACACCTGGTAGCCGGGCAAATACAGTCGTTTTAAAGGATTTGAAAACGTGCATATGAATACATAGTTATTCATATGAGTTTTTATTATTTTTGCTAAATAAGTGTAACAGTTTGTGCTTTATTTATTTTTTTGACATTTTCTAGAACAGTTCATGTTAATTCTTCTGGTTTTTCCAGAGAAAAGGTCATCGGTCCCTTGGAGAGCTGTTATCTTTAAAACCCGTCTTTGGTTTCTGAGGTTTTAACACGCTGGCGTCAGTGAATGTGTTCTGTTGAGTTTGAGGAAGGATGCAGCCTAATGGCCGCGGGGTGGAGGAGGCATTCAGCTCTACTCTGTTGGACAAAAGATGTTAAGAAGCCCAAATGTCCACTTAGAGCTTCCAGTCCCCTCTCAGGGTCTCATCCCGGTGTCCCAGCTTGTGTCAAAGTGACTGAGCAGACGGTTGATCTTATCTTTTTGAGAACCCACTGTTCCCAATCAACATTATTTAAGTATGTTCCTTATTATACATAATACAGCAATCCATAAACCAAAGACCTGCATGCTATACCCAGATCCAGCTGTTGGCTCAGATCTGAGACTCAGAGCAGGGGGACCAGCACACACCACATGGACTCTGAGCTTTTTAATCCAGACTGGACCGGAAGAGGTGTTGTGCAGCAGGCACACAGACAACAAAGGGGGCTTGGGCATGCTCCATTTTTCTTTCTTTTTTGTTGTTTAAATAAATTAATATCTATATTCCTGTCAAACTAATTTATTTATTGATCAACAAATCCAAACATCGGGTCGGGAGATTAGACTCTAGATCGCTAATGAAGTGGAACAGTTGGAGCAGATCAGCAGCAGCCATCACCAGGAAGGTCCAGCACATTCATAAAGCATAATTCATAATTCATAATTCTACAATACTTCTAAATGTTTGGCAGGAGCTTACATTCAAAGTTGCATGCTGCTGGCTGTCTGTGGAACAATTAGAACTCTTGTGTTAATATATTCATGTTTTGTTACAAAAAATGCTTTTTAAAATGAATAATTAGAAGTTTTGCACTTTTGCCCTAACTTTCTCAAGCTGCAGGTCCCCGTGTTGCAGGTTGGGTAAAGTCCTGGACCAGGTGGCTGTGTGGGATTGTAGTCTTCACCTTCTTCATACAGCCTCATTGATTATTGGATATCCATAATTTATCTCATTCTTCATAGATTCAGTAGAGCTTTACAAAACATATACACAGATGATCATGCTTATAGCCTAATATTATTACCCCTGGTAGGCTAACAAAGTGGGCTATGTATTATTATTATTTTTTTTAGTTATGGATTATGTGTGTCACGATCACATTTCTCCGTTTTAAATCGTAATTTCTATAATCTTTACAGAATCTCCAACAGCGTTCCAATATGAGCAGGGCTGACTGATATATTCTATTATATGATTATGATGGTGAATGCGCTCTGTTAGTGTAGGAACGGGACCGTGGCTCGCGCGCCTAGGACTCCTCCAGGTGTGTCGCGAGGCGAGGCGGCGCTTCACTTCCTGTTCACCTGGGGGGGGGGAGACTGTCGCCATGGCTGCGGAAGAGCTCCAGAAAATAGAAGTTATGGAAGAGTTGTCAAACCAAGGTAAGTTTGGTTAATGCGTAGTGTCAGTGCGTACAGCAGTACTTCAGTCCGAGTTAGCAGTACTACTGTAGTACTGTAGTACTAGTAGGCCTACTGGTCGAAGTAGGCTCCACAGCTCGTGGAGCAGTTACCTTGAACGAACGTTTGATTCTGAAAAAAATATGACCGGGGGGGGGGTCATATGATTTATATACTTCATATATATCATAGAAGCTGGGGAGAACTTTGACTGAGACCATATACTGTTAATATTAATATATATATATCCAGTCTATGACTGAGACCATATACTGTTAATATTAATATTAATATCCAGTCTATGACTGAGACCATAGACTGTTAATATTAATATTAATATCCAGTCTATGACTGAGACCATAGACTGTTGATATTAATATTAATATCCAGTCTATGACTGAGACCATAGACTGTTGATATTAATATTAATATCCAGTCTATGACTGAGACCATATACTGTTGATATTAATATTAATATCCAGTCTATGACTGAGACGAGCCTAAATCACTGTTCTTTCCCTACTGTTTGTACTCACGGCCAAAGTCCATGTCCAGTAGGAGGACCGGGCTGGACTCCTCCTACCCCAGGACGGGGCGAAGCTGCTCCAGGGCCCAGGGGCCCCAGAGGCCCCAGACCACCCCCCCAGTCAACACTATTAACCTGTTGAGATAAAACAAGTGAATGTGTGTGGCAGGGGGGTGCAGTGCTTACTGTACTGACGGTACTTACTGTGTGCAGTACAGCTGTACTACTACTAGTATTCTAGAAGTATTGTGATTGCATAGTATTAAGTATTGTGGTTTTCGTCAGCTGGTCCTCTCAGTCCAAAGTACACATGCTAATTTGGAATTTTTTTCTGATTGACAGCCGACCAGCATTAAGTAATCATTAACCCTTAACTGACAACAGAGTCCCAGTCCAGGACCCTGGGGCAGACGGTCTCAGCTCTCGCCCAGCCTCGGTGTCCGTCCGTTGTCATGGACACATGCAGCCTCTCACTGGTCCAACTCCAGAAACCATACGTTGTAAATGGTCACTTAATGTTTGGCATCAGCACAAAAAGAGAGAGAAGGGTTACTCAGTGTCTCTGTTTTACGTTGTTTCCTCTCTGTAATGAATGCACAGAGAGGAAATATATATCATAAACATACTCAGCTTTCTAACAAGGATACAGTATATCCTAACATGTCTGACTGTTCCTTTGGAAGCCATTGATTCAGAGTTCTTTATATAAATCCTCCTTACTCAGCTTCCTGTTACTGTTCTGTATTCTGAAAGGAAACGTCGTGGACATAGACAGTCTTAGCAGTGACTAACCAGACTATTGTACTATTACTACCGTAACTACACCCAAGGCAAATATTCAACCAGCGTGTTCCTATATGGAGCGTCCCCTGCTGTAATAGTCAGGTGACCCAGGACACACGCTGCACTAGTCACTGAATGAGGAGTTCTCACATGCTGGAGAAGTTCCCACTAGTGGACTTATTTTTACCAGGATGGGTCTTCTGTTGTCTCGGCTGACATTAGCTGTCCGGGGACGTACTGATCAACATGGCTTACTGGTCTCCTTTGCTCCCTACAGCCCTGCACGAGTATGAGGGCCTGCAGAAGAGGCATGACACAGCAGCCATGGAGGTAAGTGTTAATATCAGTCAGGCTCACACACACACACACACACACACACACACACACACACACACACACACACACACACACACACACACGTTGCATGTCCGACCATATAAAGACCTGATCCCTGGCTACACTGTGGCAGATTATTTGTTCCCAGTGAGGATGTTAGTGTGGAACTGAACACTACAGTAGGCTTTGTGCCAATGTTCTCAGTAAAAAGCATTTGCACAAAGCGAGCCAATCTATAAATCCATGTTGACAAGAGCATTAAAATGAGAAAAAATATGGGACAAAAAGACATCAAGGGACATTTAGAATAGATACAAATGTGACAATAATTGCGAGTTAAATATGGCATTAATGTGATACACACTTAATATATATTTATAAGTACATATATCCTGCAGTGTGTAAGGTCTCTCTGTCCGTCTCTGTTACATAAGTGCAAGAGGCTGGAGGAGGAGAGGGACGAGGCCATCAAGAAGCTCAGTGAGTTCCAGCAAGGTACGTTACTGTCTGTTCAGGACGGGGATCGAGGAAGAAATGGTTTCACTCTACCAACAGTCTCTAACTCTCGAATGTCTCCGTCTAAATGGACCAGGGCTGTCAACTCAGTTGGTAGAGGGGGGCCCATACATGGAGGTTTACTCCTCGCCGCCGACTCCGACCTGCAGCCCTTTACTGTTTGGGAGATAAGGCGCTCCTCCTGCACACACCGTGATGTCGAGGCTGGAGCAATAGAGCGTTATAATATTATTAACGATAGAATCTCCAGTATCCTGGTGGTCTTTCTTTCTTCTGCACACATGGTCGCAGACACACACACACACACACACACACACACACAAATTCTCAGAAAGGTGAGGTGAATCAGATTTAGCAAACTGCCTACCAATCCCTCTGTGGTCTCATCTGTGGCAGCATATGGATTGGGTTTGTTCTTATGGAAATGATCCCAGCTGTGTAATATGTGAACCAGCACACACATGATGGCACTGGTATATGTCTTGGCTTCAGCTTTTTTTTATGAGCGCCATTCCCAACGCTACAAATTTCAAATGTTTTGGCCCACATGTCAATTTTTTAAAATTATTTTTCTTGCAGTTGAATGCTTTGTTATGACCACTTTAGTGAAGATAGAATTTAAAATAGGGCTCCACATGTCAAAAGATAGAGCAAATAGTTTGTCTTTGTAACGGTGACAGTTTTCCTGTGAATAAATGTGGCCGTGCTCGTGTGTTCAGCGACTCTCAGCCAAAACACATATTGTGTTTGACTTGGGCGTTAATAGAGGCTGCCTCACTGTGCCAAGCAGCTGCATATTAGGACCTATTACGTGATTTCATAGCTCTTAGAAAATTGCTCCTATTCACAATGAAACGGCTGGGGGTGGGGCAGCAGGGTTGGTGGGGGGGTAGTGGGAGGACAGGAGGAAAAAGCCCCCAACACACAATCATGCCTTTTCAATTGCCGATGGCAAGGTTGATGACAACATGACCATTGTGTTATAATGATAACACCACAAAGGCATCTGCCCCCCTCATCAAGGCTTCACGGCGGCAGCAGATACAATTTAATCCAGTGCTCCGTCGGCGGCGCTGATACCATTATGCAGCTCGGCGGCGCAGGGGTAATCACTGTCTTTCCTGAGAGGAGGATGAAAAAAGGCAGGCACAAAAAAGGTTAGAAAAAAGATGGAGTGATGATGATGGGGAGGCCGAAACTTACAATTAAGACTGCCAATTCTGACGTGTCAGAGCCCCCCGTCGACCGGTGCTCATACACTTTCAATACTTCCACCGCGGTTTATTTACCATGGCTACCAGTAATTATAATTAACATGTCATTTAGTTCAAGGCATCCTCTCGTAGGTTGCAGAGTGTGTCCACGGCATTATGGAGACAGACAGAGAGGAACGCAGAAGACAACTGGCAGCTAAGTGCTATTGACTGATGTGGAGCGCGCCGGAGGAACGCGGATATCGCCCGCCACTGGCGTTCATCAGCTTCTAATTAGGTGTCACTGGGGGAAGGAATCGCCCGCAGCAGTGGCACTAATGCTTCGTTTCTCCCCCGCTCTACCACAATGTTTAATTAGCTAAGTGGGAGGGCATTCACAGCGCCGCCTCATTGGACCGAGGTGTGATTGCAGCTTAAACAACATTAGGGTTTGTGGAATTTTACCTGATTCTTCAGAACTACCCAGGTTATGTGCAAGGTGCAATAATCAATATTTTTACATCAACAATGAATCAAATGACTCTGTCCCTCAAAATAATTCCACAAAGCTTCTTAGCCTCTTTCGTTCATTGTTTGTTCGTCCCGTTGATCCTGTCAACCATTCCAATCGTTTGGGTCACGATGCGTCACCTCCTCAGTAATATTAGATATAGCTACACATGGTTTTCATCAACAAATATATGTCTAATATTGTCAGATATACGGTAGGAACTCCTCTTTTTATTGTCTCTGCTCTTAAAAAACAACCTTCCTGAATGTCAACACAGTAGACAAACAAAGCAGTAATATCGGTAGGCGATAACTGATTATGATCTGTCACTGCATCGATGCAGAATGATCATGGATGCAAAGACTCACTACAACGCCTCGATCTCACACGCCTCAGAACACACCCCAGGTCTCATCGCTACATGATTGGCGACCGCAGCGCTTTCCTTTCTCACAACATTGACTCGGTTTTACCGTTTCACCGTTTTTTTCCTGCCCCCCCCCCTATAACAAAAATACAATTTCCTGAAAAGCAACAGTTTGGGACATGGAAGGTTTCTGGCTGACAGCAATAATATTAAGCATGAGCAGGCATTAGAGCTAAGCTTGATGGTTTATTCTTCTGATTAGGATTAACTTTTAGGTTGCTGTTTATGAATATTGAACAGACATTGTGTACTTCAGTCTATATAATGAATGAATAGAAGTATAAATGAAGGGCCTTGATTTACTTGTTTTAACTAATTAAAGCCCATCAGTGTTTTATCAAATAGAAATCCCCTGTCCTCTTGGTCATTTGCCTGTTGTGTTGTGTAATAATTAAGGTTTCTTCATTAATTGTTAAGTGTTTGTGTTCAGCCTGGGTTCCATTACATCTCAGTAACATCCCATGCATCATAATTAATAAAGGGCCTACCTACATTTCTACATTATTTTCTAAACTATCCCATTTTCTGACGTTGTACCCTATTTAGTCTCCAGTCCATGCACGTTGCTGCTGGCTGATGGAAATAAAAAGGTAGGGGAACTTATCTGAATAAAAGATTTTGTTCACTTTCTTTTGAATTGAAGTCATAATGATGTCATAGGTCGCTCCCTATTGAGGCGACTGAGGCACACAAAGCATTCCCATATACTTCAGTGTCAAGTGTTACGCCACTCTTATTTCAATTAGCTGCGCAATGAAATGAGAAGTCAGTGGTATGCACCCGCTCATTTAGGAACTCCCTGATGGAATGGCACCGAGTTGACTTTATTGACGTTTGTGTTGACATGAATACAGCCATTCAGTAGAAATGAATGGCTGCTTTTCATATTTCATTAACTTTGTCACATCAACCAAGGCTACTGACTTAGCCTTAACTTTTTTAACTTAACTTTTCTTTGACCTTAGTATGTACTAGACATTGGAAGATCAGCGTCATTTTCTTGTGTCGTGTGTGTGTTTGTAGCACTAGCCATGGATTGATTTTAATATAATAATGTGTTGCTTTGTCCTTTGCCACGCGCCTCACCTGTAATATTCTGTATGGAGGGGTTAGCCCGGCGTCCCTCTCTCGACCACAGCCGGTTCAACATGCTGCCGCTCGTCTCCTCCCCGGGACTCGGAAGCGGGACCCTCACCGGCTCCCAGTTCATTTTAGGATTGATTTTAAGATTCTATTGTTGGTTTTTAAAGCCCTTCATGGATTAGCTCCCGTCTGTATCACCGATCTGCTGAAGCCACATGCTCCTTCAAGGTCATTAATGTCTGCGAACCGGTCTCGTTGTCCCTAAACCTCGGCTCAAGAGCAGAGGGGATCGAGTTTCTCAGATTCTGGAATGAATGGCCTCTTCGTGTGAGACCGGCCCCAGCCGTCCACTTTTTAAATCCAACTAAAACCCATTTTTATTCCTTGGCTTTTAATCCGCCGTGAGAACTGTATGTTGAATTTTTCTGGTGTTGTATTCTGAATATGTATTGTTTCATGTCAATGTCCAGCAGTTTCGTCAAGCTGATGTTTTTAAATGTGCTCTGATGGATGGATGGATTGATTGGTTAAGGGTTACTGGTTGGGCAGAAAGGCTTCTTAAAGTGTGTAAGATTTTCATCTAGCTGATCTGCGTGTCCTTGGCAGGTTTCCTGCCGTACATGTAAACGGAGTGCCACTGAAATTAAACTACGTGGATGTAGGTGCCTCATTTAATTAATTTTCACAGAAGAACACAGATTGTAAATTCATAAGGTTATTTAGTGATGGAACATTCTGTAGATTGCACTTAATTCTATGGTGAAAATGAATGTTTCTGATACAGTTCCAAATATAAGGATGATTGTACAAACACACAAACACACACACTCACACACACACACACAAACACACACACATACACACACACACACACACACACACACACACAAACACACACTGTCAGTGAAACATTTATTTCACTTGTAAAGAAGAACATAATGTTGATGTACTGCATTTTCTGATCTTACTCTATTGCTGGAGACGGACAGGATGTAGTCGCTGTTGGTGGGACCGCATTAACAGAAAATATTTAGCTCAATCGTTGGTAAAAAAACACATCAAAAATATTTTATGGGAACTAATTGATTTTAAAAATTGTCACAAAAAAGAATCCCTCTACATACAGTTTTAACAACGTAATATTACTTATTTATTTGTATCAGGTGCCTGACAAAGGAAATAATAAGCCTACGAGAGTTGACCCGTTTCCAGCCCCTAATGTTGGTCTGGCTCTGTTGAGATTGTGGTTTCATTTCACAACAGCGACAGCCAACGCTGAGGCTTCCAACGGGCGCAGCTGTAGCGCGGCCATGGCCACTCGACAATCTTTTTGATTTCACAGACGTGCCGCAGCGCGTTTCAGCAGCAGCTCCGCTCTGCACCCAGGGGAAACGTTAGCGTTACCTGGCTCCGTCACTGATGGAGGCCGGTAGACGTGGATGCTGCTCCGCAGGGTGCTCCGTTTGCGGGACTGTGGTGGCGGTGAGAGGCTTGAATTCTGTCTCTCAGAATCCCAAACCACAAATGCAGTTGTTGAACATTAGAGCATGCTTCTATATTGAAATCAGAAAAAGAAACGTAATGAATTGTCTTGCTAAAAGGGAACTTATCTCGTCAGAGGCCAAAGGGGCAGGTGCATGAGCAGTAGCTGGGCTTCATCTGTGCACAGGCCTGAATGTGGTTAGGGTAAGGTGTCTCTTCTTTGTCTTTAATTCTCTGTTTCTCTTAGTTTCCCAGATGGTAATTGAAGAGGTTAATGCCATTCAGGAGGACCTGGAGATCGAGAGGACATGTAGAGAGAGTGCTGAAGCCCTGGCCTCCAAGGTACACTTCATCTGCATACAAATACTGCTAACAATACTGCTCAAAGACAAGGAACCAGGGGTCTGTCATACCATGTGGGTCATTTCTATGAGTCTGGATTTAAGTTGGAATCAAGTAAAACAGGCTCACAACCAAGGGAATGTTACCAATACATTTACATGACATCACATTACATTACATTTTGTTTTTTAGCAAACGTATGTTGATTCAGAGCAAATCTGACTAAATAAATATTAAAGCATCAAATGAAGACCCTCTGTTCAGTGGATCCAGAAACCGTCACTTTGACCTGTCCAATTTGTATGTTGCAATCAAAAGCACTCTTGGAGTTCTGCTGCTGTCCCCCTCTCTTAGTGTCTAAAATTGCATTGCATTCTTTTGATTCAGAGCCCACTTTTTGGATTCCTTGCTAAAATGTGAGTTGTGATTGGGAGTGGGGGAGCCTGGCACATGGTGATTTTGTAGCCCACTGGTGTTGAGCTTATCACTGTAATCATTTCTCATTCAATTTCTGGACAAAAGCCCTCACATTGCACCTGGTTGGACCAGATTTTGGTTAGTGGGAGGCTGAGGGATTATTATGGTGAAGGTCGACATTCAGGCCTTCCCCCCCAACCCCCGCTCCTTGTCCTTCAGTCCTCCTTCCTTCGGGTTGTTTGTCCTCTTCATCTTAACAGGGTGACAAGTAAGATTTTTACAGCCACAGACGACCACAGCGAGTTGACTCTGTTGCTATTGGATCGATGGTTACTCTGCCAGACTGGGCTTTTCCAGAAGGAGGAGGAGCTGCACCAATGGACAGTATGATAAACATCATATGTTTTTATGCGTGGGTTTAACATGTTTGATTAAAGTGGAAACCAGTCCGCATAAACATAATTTGTTATGTCCAATAAGGTATTCAAAGTTGCCCTGCTGGCGATCAGATCGCATATCGGCCCTGATTGGAGGATTTGAAAATAAGCGACCAGCCCATAAGCGCCACTAACACAGTTATGGGCTACTGTCAGTTGAAGACATCTAGAGCCGGTTGAGCTTCTACGCTGTTCTGCATGTTGAAGGCCGAAGGCTGTAATGTGGCCATGTTTACATAATTACATTAAATACATACATACATTACATACATTAAATAACAAAGCTTTCTCATTGCAATAATTACAGAACCCATTCATTGTTTATGGTCCTTATGTTCTTAGTTGGAATGTTGTTAAGGCAAACAGTTAACTTTAAGCCATATCTATAATTGAAAAATAATTTGGAAACTGTCAGTGTCCCGTCTCCATGCCAACAACGTTCTGAACCAATCAGGATCTTCCTGAACCCTTTGACGCCTGATTGCCGTTGTCTACGGCTCATTGGATTCAAGTGTCAGCTTTTTGACACCTGATCCGATCCCCATTTTTTGAATATTACGATACCGGAACCTGATCAGAGTCTTGAGTGTGCTCAGATAATAGAGCTGCATGCTGATTTTTGTTTTACAAAAATAATGAAGTTAACAAAGTAACTAAATATATAGTTTAAGCTTATTACATTAAATGAGTCTTTTCTCTCAACACCAAAACAGTTTTCTTTAGGATCCCCGCCCCCCTACCAAAAAACTACCTGGACAACCAAAACTAAACTTAGTGACGCTTAGTCCGTCTCTGATTGTCTTCTGGTGTTTACCGACGTCGGCTCCAGTGAATAACAGCCTGTAACCACACACACACACACACACACACACACACACACGCACACCCTGTGATTTCCTGTGTTGTGTGTGAGGATACCGGGCTTTAGGCTTATACATTTTCATGTTTCCATATTAACCAAAATTAATTTGATTCCTAGCTGGTCTAGACTGCGAGGCTATATGACTGCCACAAACAAAAACTATAAATAATAATAATATTATACAGTACATTAGCTGACAAAGAGCTGGAAGGCAAAATATATTCCTGACAAATCGCAAACAACACTCTAAAATTACTTTTTTATTTCTTCTTGCCTTTGACACATGACTATTGAAATTATTGTCTGAAAAAGACCAGAAAATATAAATAATTTTAAATACAAAATGTAAGGTAACTAATCATGAATGTAATAAAGCCACAATGTAGAAGAATGTCTCCCGTCTGGCGTTGAGATCATACATCACCATCAAGTCTCTCGCCACGCAGTTCAAAGTACGTATTGAAGCTACGGTGGCCTTCATGCTTCAAAAAGTGAAAGTGGACAAAAGGCCGTGTATCGGGCGTGGTTGCTTCCCCGCAGCATCAGCAGCAGCTGGGAGTGGAAAACGTGAAAGGCGGAGCTGTACGTCCTGCATGTCCCTTCCTGGCTAACGTATTTCAAGATGGCGCATGACCACCACAGTTCATGCAAGCGTAAATGTAAAACGTAATGTAATGTAATGTAATGTAATGTAAAAATAGGAATTGATGGTGGTGGTCACTATTCATGGAAAAGGACAAGTTTGTGAACGGTAACACAGATTTGGATAATGAAACACTGCAACCGTTCCAGACTGTAGCTTTAAGAGAGCTGGGCACACAGCCCCGTTCATTCCAGTGAGAGCTGCTCCGCAACGCATAAAGCAGTCATGGAGCTCGGAAAATACCTGCCTCTTCCCCGTCGACTGGCCCATGACATCAAGATGGACATGCACACTAGCGACATTTTGTTAAAGTTGTCGTAGCAACACCACTCGTTTATGAGCTTCTTTCCAGGAGAAAGGAGTGTACGCGGAGAACTCGTCGTTTATTGTCCTAAATAACGTGAAACATTGTGTTTTCATCCTTTTCATTGTGTGATGCATATCAATTCAATTCAATTCAATTTTATTTATAGTATCAATTCATAACAAGAGTTATCTCAAGACACTATACAGATAGACCACACTCCAGAATTAACAAGGACCCAACAGTTCTAGTAGTCTAGTATATCATATAAACAACAGATGTATTAGGGGAACCAAGGGGATGTAACATTATGTTACAGAGACGTTAATAACACTATACAGCCCTCGTATGTATTCTAGGATAACACCCATGCTGAGTTACAGCCACATGGCCGTTGTTACTGGAAGCGTCATAGGGCCTGCAGTGCAGGGCGACGTGGGACGGGGTGCGTTCATTCTGTGTGTTCATCGAGTGTGTTCATCATGCATGGTTAAATAACTCAGGATTCAGCAACAAATGCATGTTATTAGTCATTAGGGCTTGTAACTGACATACTGATTTGTCTTGTAGTTGACCTGCTTCTCGCTTTCTTTCTTTCGTCTTACATTTCATTTCTGTTGTTTTTCTGGAAATTTTCAATACAGTCATTCTTTTGTCAGTAACTCGTGACTCCGACTAACCCTAACCATAAGTTATATGGGTATGACAGTTTATTAACATAACCATTCAAGAAAGTTGGAAAAGGTTTCTGCCTCAGTGTCCTTGTTTATCCAACCAAAGCCAGGTTAGGCAGGCAGAAAACGCTGTTTCCATCTCGCGGATGTTAATCTGTCAGACTCCTCTCGTGTGCTGCATTTGTATCCATTGTTCCAAAAAGAAATATTCCAAAAATCAACATAAACACAGCCCTTGTTTTTCAAGAAAGCCTACCAAATATGTAACACATTTTTGTTATTGTACTATGTGGATGCAAATGTGAAATGTTTGGAAGTTTCAGGGTTTGCAAAGTGAATATTTGGCAACTGATGACAACGAATCAAATGTGATGAATTGCCACAGCCTTGAAGTGTGGGAGAGATATTATTTTGAGTCACTTTTCTTTTCTTTAATGTATGAGGCTATGTCCACTGGACAGGGCTGCCTAGCTGCCTACTAGCCCACTCCTGGTCTTACAGCAGGAATTAATCTATTTGTTCGTAAGAATATATCGGCTAAAAGCTTGCTTCGGGGCAGTCTAAGTGACTACTCTCTGTCAAGATTTATTTGATTTTGATGGTCTCTTCTTTATGAGCTCACTGCTCCTTTTCTCCTCTTCCTCCTTGATTTACAACAGCATCCATACCTAGACACTCCCTGTGCTTGCCTTGCTAATACAGCATGGGGGGGGCGTGGGGGAGGGGTGTCAGGCAGCTTGATAGTCCTTGATTAGCCATATCCAAGAATATATCCATACATCAACTATTCATAACTTACTTTACCTGCAACACATTCATCCACCATGAATCCAAGTGCTGGGGTAGTTGACCTGTCAACACGTGCACACACTCTGCACTCCGAGGGTTTAACATCACTTTGTTACTCATCTACTTTTAAATCAAACCCAAAACACACGAGGAGGTGTTCCCAGTGGAGGACAGACTGACTGAGGTCTGAATTCATTTCTTTGTACCTAATGATGGTAATTTTGCATACCAAACATTCCCAAGCCCACTCTGAATGAAGCTACATTTCAGAGCAATTTCTTTACACCTCACCAAACATTTGGAATTAAAAAGGCAATTTACCACCAATCAAATCCAAACATGTCTTTGATGCTTCAAGTTTTTGTGTTGATGTTAGCCTGATGCTAAGTCAGCCTTGATTTATCTATGGAATTGTATATGTACTTCTCTCATGAATTGTAGATGATTATCAGAAGAATGTGATTCCATGTTATGTATTGTTAATTGCATTTCAGAACAAAAGGAGAAGCAGTCTGAAGGGCATCATCAAAAGATGGAATTACTGAAATCTGCTCCCACCAGGATGCCATTAATAAATGTTTCTTTCATGGCTTGCTTTTTCTGTTTCTCTGCTTTTGTCAGAGCTGCTTCCTTTAGATGCCATCTAGAACCATGCATAATTGGCATCCATCTCCTTTACATAGGCTTCATTCATGTGTTACTTAGCGATGGTCTGCTTATGGTCGTCCTGATGATTGAGCTGTTAGAAATGGATTGGCCATAGCGGCAGTTTAGTATGTATGCTTCATGTAGAACTGATAAATTTGCAAATAATTTCAAAAGGAAATGTCACATAAAAATACGTGTTAGAAGTGATAATCACACAGAAAAACACGATGACTGAAATGGAAGATGCAAATACATATCACATCAAAAAAGCTGTGATTACATCTAAAAGGAGAGATATTCGCTGCCTTTTCCCGGCTTCTCTAACGATGTGTGTTTTTTCCACCTTATCATTGCCTTTGCAAGCGTCCTGCTATTATGACTGATTGCAGGGCCAAAGAAAAGAAGAAATCAACATCTCATCTGCCTGTCGCTCTGCTTCTCATCTGTCTGTCGCTCTGCTACCTCATTTCTTTGCCTGTTTACCACGAGCTTAATGCAAAGCCCGCTTGTCGCTCTATGCAGATTTGAGAATGAATGCGCTGCGGGATGCAGGCTCCGCTAGTTCGTCTTAGATTTATGACATCTTTTAGGGAATAGGTGCTGAATATGCCATAAGTTGTGCATGCAGAGTTTGTTCATGTGTCTGCACAGTGCAATCTGGTGAGGTATGGTGGGAAGGGAAACTATTTACACTATTTTCCATTTTATGGCGTACACAGTTTGAAAAGAGAAATGTTGCTGCTGTTTTATCTCCTTTGCTGCTAATCGTGTCCAACCCATTGTAGATAGCAGCTGTAGCAGAAGAAAGCAGGTCCCTGTTTTTAAGTGATTCATTCAAACCATCACTTTTTTCATATCACCTTCATGTATGTTCAAGATTTAAAATGTCTGAACCAATACATTGTATGAAAAACTACACACGTAGGACATGAGCCCCGGTCTCCAGGGGGAAAGTCCTGTGTTGTTTGACCTAAGTTGACATTTAGAACTATTAGGTAGAGATAATTCTTTCTAAAGTACTTAAGGCCACAATTGAACACCTCTATTTGATTGATATTATAATTAAACTTGATTGGGATTATTTCCCCAAACATAGATTGCCAATTTCGACATAAAAAAGGGACTTTATCTTATATAATATAATATCTTTATACTTTGTCTTTTATTTCATAAATCAATGCTAGTGGTCACCCTTTACACCTTTTACTAATATTTAAATAATGAAATGTTTTTAAAGTAGCCTTTTTTTCCTAAAAAACAGTTTTAGGCAACAAGGTTTTCAACGAGCTGGACGATGTTCATGATGTTGCTGAATATATTCAGCATCGACAGTCACATGTGATTATACGTTGTGTTTGTGTAGTTGAACCGTCAGAACCGGTCTCTGAAGAGGAAGAGCATGATGCTGCTGCCCCTCCTCGGCCCAGACGCCATCGCTGAGATCAGCCTGGACGATGAAGAGGAGAACGAGAGTGAAGAGCTAAATGCAGCTAGCATGGTCTGCTTCTCTGCCCAGTGCCAGACCACCATCTCAGGTGTGTAAACTAGTCATTTATTAGTCTCGCATTGCCAGACCTTCCTCCACAGCGCTGCAAAGGAAGGTCTGGCTAGTAGACACAACAGCTTGGATATGAGAACAACGTGCTCTGGTTTATTGGCATTTCTTTAAACCAATCACAGTCGTCTTGGGCGACACTGAACATGTGTACGTTCAGAAGTAGTTTTAGTCGTCAACAGAAAACTCTGATTGGACAGATAGTCTAGCTAGCTGTCTGGATTTACCCTGCAGAGATCTGAGGACCAGGTAACCATAGTCCTCAGATTGGACAGATAGTCTAGCTAGCTGTCTGGATTTACCCTGCAGAGACCTGAGGAGCAGTCCTCAGTAGAATGTAATGGATATAGACTAGTCGTTTTTTAAGTGCTAAACTGTGCATTGCATATTCATGAAGTAACAGTAACTACATGCACTATGTTCAGTGAGTGAGGCTGGTGATGCAGCATTCATTCATCTACTTCCCAACCAATCCAGCCGTCTGTGGGAAATGTCATGTTCACTTCCTTAAGTCATTACGTAATTATAGCCGAGGTGATAATGGATGATGCCTGTCCCATCATGTTGTTGAAGGCTGTTGGCGTTAGAAGGAGAAGGACAATCATGCCATTTGGAAATGATACACTCTGATGTAGAATATGATTGAATACATTAATAAGTTGACTTGCTCAAAGATTGTGGGTTTTATTTTGTTACATAATTGCACGTTAACGGGCAGTACAATATGTTGGCTGTCGCTGAGTAGTCTCTCATAGCCAGCCAGACGCTGGTTTGGAGCTGTGCAGCGGCTCTGACTCCTTCTGCGGACGCAGACCATTAAATTAGCAAAATAAACTAACAATCGGCCAAAAAACAACAAGCGGTGAAGTACCCAGCCAACCAGCCGGTAGCCATTGTGTTCCTCCAATCGCCCAATCCCAATGGGCGGCTAGTCAAAGCACTTCCTGCCAGTGAACACATCATTTTCAGTTAATGTGAGAGTTTTATCCATCAGAATGCTTGTCCTACTTAACAAAGGGCATCCCATCCCCCCAAAAAAACAATTCCAGGTGTCAGTGACCTTTTCTGCTTAAGTACCCTCACAAATGTCTCAGCCTGGTCCTGCTGTGAGCTGCGTTGTAGTAACCGGTGTAATCTCTATGTAATTTCAAAGATTTCAGAACTAAAGTGTTCTTTGAATTTCCTCGGCAAACAAATTTGAACATTTTATAACATTTTATGCAGTTTACACATGAAGCAGATGACTGACGTCCACACAAAAACAATAGTCTGTTGCTACTGCTGTTGTTTTTTATTAAATGTCACACTGTATTCTGTCGCATTATATTTAATTTTGCGATCACCTAAAGTATGACAAAGAAATAAATGAATGGCGGGTTCTGTATTTTCTCCTGTTTTCTCATCTTTTCACAGCTGCTGCGGGTAAACATATACTAAATATTCACAATCTAAAAGCACCACCAATCTTGTATTTGATCACATGCTCTGTACTGTGATATTAGTTTATAGGCCAGTCCCACTGACCTTGGCCGTAGCAACAGATTCCTACAGCCATGAGTTACCGTTACGTTTCATGGATTTGGTCAGGTGACACAATGTCATCCAAACTCTTACTCTCTGGCCTTTTAGTTTTTAGTATTTTTTTATTCTCGGGTATGATTATTGTTGGCTATGGACTGTTGTATGTTGTGTGTAACTATGCCTGACGACAAATTAAGTTTTTTTATTATTAATAGAAAAAAATTCAACCATCCAAGGTAACAAAATAGTCCCAAAGAACGAGTCTTGATTGATGTGTGTAGGAAAGATCTCGGTTACATTTTCTTTGTTTCAGAGCTACAGAATGAGCTGGCGAACCGGCCAGCGGTCGCTGATCTAGAAGCAGTGAGAGAACAGCTGAGGGAAACCAGGGAAGACGTAAGTTGAAGATTTCTGTTTTTCACTTGGATTCTGTGCACCATACATGTTTGCTCATAATAAATCTATGTGAACGGCAAGGCTACCCACGTGTTGACAGCTTGGAACTAAGAAGAGGTCTGTCCTCTTCTTTTGTTTGAAGTCGAGCACCCAGCTGAGCCCGCAGCAAAGTTCAGATTAATTGCAATTATTAATAGTAAATGCAACGTTTCTATCACTCCGGCCTGATTTTAGCCTTCCATCACTGTGACTCATCAGTCACAACAACAGAGTTACATGTAAGTAACAAGTAGACAACCATCCCATCTCATTGGGTACAGCTAACCAAGCTAACTAGCTAACGGCAGCTAACTCAACGGTTAGCGGTTACTTGAGCAACAAGTCAAGATTGTCTAAACCGCTTAACCATTTCAAATATTTTGTGTCCATAACTCCATAAATCACCTTACTAGTGTACTCACTGTTGTCTGGTCTTAGAACTTTTATAACATCTTAATTACAAGTCCTGCTGGGCCCACTTCACCAGAGATCAAGGGAACTATTCATGACACAGTTAGAAAAGCATTTGAAAGGAAATTAAACTTCATGACAAGTTCAAATTCTTTCACTTGACTTAAGTAATATTTATAAATGGTCTCATGACAGCTAACCACCGCCGACAGTTTAATGTAATGTTTACATAAATCTAGTTTCTTTGAGTTTGATAATTAGGTCAACTATGATATGTTTATGACATGTTGTCTAGGTTAATGTCAAGTTGCCATAACACAGCAATCAAACAATGGCAACTTTGCATTAAAAGTGTCATAATTTACCCAATGACATCCAATAACAGTCATAATCTTTCATAATGACATTTTAATGACATGCGTCATGTCATGGTTATGACGGTGTCATATCCATTATGCACACCCCTTCAAAGAAAGTGTTACCAAATCATGTTTGTCATCTCCATTTTATTATGTCAGTGATTACTAGAAAACTGAACTCGTAACATTGTCGGTACTGTTTCTCTACTTTACATTTGCAGCTGCTGAAAGAGAAACATGATAACACAGTTTTAATTGCTGAGACGGTGCGGCAAAAGAAGCTCCTGGGGAAGTATAACAGAGGTTGGTAGGGGACGGGGTGCCCAGGGGTAATGTGGTCTTCATATTTTTAAAAACACTATCTGAAAAAAAACACTACTGTCGGTGGTTTGATCCCAGTCCACATGTCGAGGTGTCCTTGGGCCCCCGTTGCTGTGCCATCGGAGTGTAGATGTGTGTGAGTGGTGTGTGGGTGTGTATCTGATGAGCAGGTGACACTATGTACAGCTACAGTGTATGAATGTGTGTAAATGGTGAATGGTTCCTGTACTAAGACTAGAAAAGCACAGAAAATACAATCCATTTTATCTGCTTATACCACTGTATCACATGCATTGCTTGTTGATAGACTTCACGTTGCATTTTTCTGGTAAAATACATACCAACGTGGGAATCTTTATCCAGTGTCTCAGTTTGCTGTGGAGGAATATGAGGCCTTACATGACACCTTGAACCTGGAGAGGGACCTGAGGACAGAGGCAGAGAGCTTTGCCAGAGCGGTGAGTTTTTCACAGTAGCCCTGCATGTTCCTCTTTTATTCCCGGTATGATGATTTCCATCATGTTGTTATGTCCCTTCCAACAATGTGTCCTGACTGTCTTCCGTTAGGGGAAATAACCCTTTTTTTCTTGTTGTCCTTTCTTCAGATGATGGTCGAGCAAAAAAAGCTGAAGAGACAGAGTCAGATCCTGATGCAAAGCTCCTCGCCTGGTCAAGCTCTACAAGAAGCCCTCAGCCAGGTCACCAGACTGACCCAGGAACTGGAGACACAGAGGCTGGAGCACCAGAGCCAGGTCCGTGCACACAACCACGCCCAAACTAGACTAATGTCTGGATGTCACATCATACAAATAGCTCTTGGTTGGGTATGATGGACATAGAAGAGTGAGCAAATACAACTCTACAGAATGCAAGCTCTTCAAGCATGTGGAAGTTCGGCCTCATGATGGGACGTCCACATTTGTCTCCTCATAAAAGTCTCATAAGCACTTCTAATTTGGGGACTTTTACTTTTTACTTTCAATTACATGTTCAATGTGCAGTTCTAGAAACAACACACAAACCCACATTTGAGACGGTGGAGGAGCCAAACAGGTCTTACTGCTAAATAAGCACCAGGCTTACAAGTACAACAGGCACTTCATTCAGAATCATAAGTTCTTTTTGTTTTTTTATGAAAACAGTTTCTGCTCCTGTTCTTAAAGTTATCAATCAGCAGCCACTCAGGGGATTGTTGCTTGCTACCAACATGTGGCCATCTAGTCTACAATAAGCCGCTAGTGGTCTTGTGAGACAAAATGCTGTTCATGAATTTCCCTGATTAAAACAAACTTGGAATAGAAAAGCTACAGGGTACAGCAAATTAAAATACTACTACTAACATAAATAGTAGTGTATTCTAGCATGTGCACAAACAGTCAAGAAAAAACAAAAGTGCAGAGGTTATTCTCAGAGTTTTGGACAGATATTAGTTAATTGTTACTAAAGAAACCACTAACTGTAGTCATCCGCAATTAGCTCGTTAGCTCGGTTAGCAGTACAGCTGACTCAACCAAGGGGTGCAGTAGCCAAACCTGGAAAGAAAACCATCTCGGTAGTGTATTCATGTTTTAAACCTGACTCCAGCTCCAGGGTAAGTCTTGGAGGCCGTGTTTGGTCCCGGTCCGGTGACTCTGACCGTGTTCACCGACAGAGTCAGCTAACCTATTAGCATGGTGGACCAACGCAACGCACATTCAGCACAATGGGCCACTGTAAACGCTAATCAATATCCGCTCTGGGTGTCCGAAAATAGTCCAATAATTTACTTTTCCACATGAAGACAGACACTTTCAAGAGAGAATCAATGCATCTAAGAGTTAGTTTCCCCCACCTCTGACCTGTAGTGCCTCTAATTCATATGCATCAAAGCACTGTTTTTTCAGCTGGTTGATTATAAAGGGGGGGCCAGCCTGCTGAGTTAGCACGGGCCATGCCGGTAAAACCTAGGGGCCGTGACCTGCTAGATTAATAATAAAATCCCCCCAGCTTCCCCCCAGCTTCCTCCCACCTCCTCTGGCACTGATGGATACAGTTTGAGCTGAGTGGGATCACATGGTCTCTCCTGGTGCCGGGGTGGAGGTTAGCCATACCCTTCATTTGAGGAACAATTAAAACCCTGGTTAAGATACTGGGGGTGGGGAGTGGATGACTGAATGTCAGTTGGCAGTGACCCAATGCTACTCAACAGAACCCCCCCCCCCCCCCCCCCCCCCCCCCCCCCCAGCGTTGTGTTAGCTTGTTTTTGGACACGAACATTTATCCGTATAGTTATATTCCTTTAACTCATATATTCAGGATTCTGGGGGTGCGTGGGATTTCCCCCTTTCTGGTCTATATATCCTCTGCTGAGTTATTTTTATCCTCCGGTGGGGACAAAATGTATCCCTCCTCAAAGTTATCAGTGCTGCTTCTCCAATACTGTAGACAGGATATTATAGAACTTAAATAGAAGTATATTGAACTAAGTAAGCTGTAACATGAACATGTGCAATAGAAGGATCGTCTGAGCAGCGGTTGCTGGTTTTATTTAGACTCTACAGAGCTCCAGGACCCGGCTACCAGCACAGGTGTTCAGCCACCACCAGGTGATTGTGAGCCGGGTACAGGTCCTGCGACTTGATGGTCCTCTAAGGGGCCGTAGTGGAGTTTAGACCTAAAAGGCGGAGCGTCACGCGTTGATGACACAAAAACCACTCGTTAAGTTTCGGAAAAAGATCGTGGTTTGGATTAAAACACTGAAAGTTTTATTTTTGCCTTGAAGTGAACTCTGCTCTCTGACTTGAAAGCACGTTTTTAATTTATAGATCATTTTCCATTAAATATTGAAGTTCATACATAATTGTGGCTAATTCAATTCAGTTCAATTTTATTTATATTAGAAGTTCATAACAATAGTTATCTCAGGACACTTTACAGATAGAGCAGGTCTAGACCACACTCTATAAAATTATAGAGTGTGGTCTAGAGCTCCTCTACAAAGACCCAACAGTACTAGTAGTTCCCACAAGAACAAGCATTTAGTTGGACAGTGGCAGGGAAAAAGAGACAGACAGACCCTGACTATAAATAACAAGTGGCACTTTGTCCACAGGATCAAAATGGGGATTTAATTCACCACACTGCATATATTCACGCTGAGGGGAATATTGTCACGTTAAAAATAAGCTAGTTGAGGATCCCTGCGGTGTGTCTGTGGTGAACATTGAGTGTGTGTCCATCCGTCGTCAGATAAAGCAGATGGAGGACAGGCTGCGGAGCTGTGAGGTCCAGAGGGAGCTGACGGCATTGAGGCGTAAGCTGGAGCTCGTGGAGGACGAGAAGAGAGAGTACAGTAACAAATGCTCCAAGGCTGAAGTGGAGGTCAAGGATCTGCGGAGTACAGGTGAACACATGTTTGGAACTGTAAGCATAAGACATACTGTGGGGTTTTACACTGTATGCTATGAGGACAATGCAGATTAGAACAGTATAGAGCAGAGAGCTCCAACAGGGGGTCCGGGACCCTTAGGGGGTCTTCGGAGTTAGTGGAGGGAGGGCCCGCATTATTGTTTATTTACCTAAAAAGTAATTTAAAAGTTAATGAGAATAGGGGGACCACTGTGTGTGGGCTACACCAATGGCAACAGGCCCTGTTAGGTGTAATGCATGATTCAGGAAGCCCATTGGTTGGTCCTCAGAGTCTCCTTCTCTGTTCCCGGTTTTGTTGCTGTGGGTCTACTCTAACTGGACGGCTTTCCCTGGCCAGTCGAGGAGCTCCAGAAGAAGCTGCAGGCAGCTATCAACCCACCCCCAGCTCCAGCACCTCCCCCTCCTCCACCCCCTCCACCCCCTCCAGCCCTGGCTCCAGCCTCGAACCCACTCAGGTTTGATCCCACACGCGGTGCTCTGTACACCCCAGGCAGAATCAGGACAGTAGGGAACACTTACAAGCAGGTGGCCCTGGTGGTTGGTGCATACATACGCAAACAAGCACATTGAACATTAATATTAAATGAAGAATAAATACTGACACATTAATAATCAATCAACTACATCATCAGTCAGGGAAATCCTTCTGACTTTGATGCACCTTTTAATACTATAATATGAGTATAATAAGGAATGTGTGTAAACCAGGGACTGGCCAACTAATACAAGCAGATGGTACTAATAGTACTCTGAATATATACTCTAATTTACGTGAAGGTCCTGCAGTGAAAATGTTCCTTCGGTTAAAGTCTTTACGTATACTCAGCAACATGTTCTTAAAGTATTAAAAGTATTTGTAGAAAGTGTGAAGGATCCAACCAGCTGTTTGATTAATGACATCATCATCTCAGCTGGACCTGGAGCCGTTATATTGTTGCTAGGTTACTTTAGAATAAAACATCAGATTTATAAACTACATGTGTTTAGTGTGAATCTTAATGTGAAAAGGAACTAGTATCTAAAGGAACTAGTAACTAAAGCTGTCAGATCGATGTAGTGGAGTAACTAAAGGAACTAGGAACTAAAGGAACTAGGAACTAAAGGATCTAGGAACTAAAGGAACTAGTAACTAAAGGAACTATGAACTAAAGGAACTAGGAACTAGTAACTAAAGGAACTAGTAACTAAAGGAACTAGGAACTAAAGGAACTAGTAACTAAAGGAACTAGGAACTAAAGGAACTAGTAACTAAAGGAACTAGTAACTAAAGGAACTAGTAACTAAAGGAACTATGAACTAAAGGAACTAGGAACTAGTAACTAAAGGAACTAGTAACTAAAGGAACTAGGAACTAAAGGATCTAGGAACTAAAGGAACTAGGAACTAAAGCTGTCAGATGAATGTATGCTGATTCTGAGGCTCTGTTTGATTCTTTTGTTGCAGTTATAATTTAAAAGTGACAAAAAAAGTTTGAAATAAGGACATTCTGGTGTGCATGCAATGGGCTGGGCAATAATTTAATATGATAATTTATCGTTTCAATAGAATCATATCGTGATGAAATCATATATAGCGATATTGTGTCTAAATTGATAATAACAAGCACACACTAACTGCTGTGAAACATTTTGAGGGAATATCACTTGAAGATTTGCAGATTTATTTCAATATCACACTGTTTTTGTGCATGCACGTCACCGTATTCAGTCTACAGATGGAAATCTCTAGAATTTAATTTAATCTGTTTACTACATTGTGGATGCATATCTAACATCTCATTAAAACAATCTTTGGTGAGAGCACCAATAGTCAACCCAACAATGTCGTCGTGATATGGATCTATTTGGTTAAGACAATATCGTGATATAGTTTCTCCACGTAGCCCAGCCCGAGCACGCAAAACCAGAAGCGGATCATTTTTTTGCTGAGCGCTTACGTTGGTTACTTCCGCTGACCAAATGAGTACCAGGAAGCACTTTGGGGTCATGTGACAGCAGCTGCCTGAATACCATCCAACTGATGTTCATGTGTGCCTCCCCCTGCAGCGCGCTGTTGTCATTGATTCGAAAGAGAACAGACATCAGTACTGACATCCCACTAGTGGTCCAGGACTCAGCCAAGACACCAGGTACACGTCAAGCATCCACAACATGTGCATTATATATACTGTGTATATGCTGGATATATATCATCTGATGCAGGGCTTTGTTTGACGTGCAGTAATTATACAGCAGTATAACTACAGAATACAGTATAGTACCTGCAGTTTAAGAGTTGTTGTATAGTTAACTATTTCTACAACAGCACAAACACAAAGCTGATTCTGAAACGACAAAGAAAGAACAATCACCGCTTTATAACTAATAACAATAATAATAATTATTATTATTACTGTCTGGCACATACACACACACACACACACACACTTTAAACACGTTAGGGACGTTAAGCAAGAAATGTAAGAAAGCAAAAAGTCAGAAGAATTAAAGAACCCAATAAATGTAGGACCCGGTCACTCCATCACACGCTGGGTCCGAGCTGGAGCAGCATCCCAGAACCAGCCAGGGTTACATGGTGCATGGCGGTATTACTCAAAGGTCCGCATGTGACAGCAATGACATAATAACATATCAAGTCAGTTATAGCTTTTAGGCAACATAGATCCAAATTGAATACTTGGTTTTCCTGGTCCCCTTTTGTTCTGATACCACAACCTGGACCAATACCGATCCCCCACCAGCACCTCGACGTCTGTCAGAAACATTGGTAAAGACCGATCGATAGCAGGTCAGTTTCTCTGCATCTTTGCGTGGACTGTTCATGGCAGAATGAGGGTGTGTAGACATACTGTACCCAGCTGGACTGGGACTGATAAAGGGAGCCTTGCCAGCAGGTGGGCCATGTTTGGCTTTGTGTGGATGTACACTTTTAGGACAGATTCTTCGCACTTTTGTACAAATGAGGCCCCTCGTCTTGAATCCTATTTGTGCCTTTCAGATTTAATCCTTTTTGCCCTTTTCTCTGCAAACAAAGTCACGTTTGTGTAGAAGGACAAATGTTGAAGCAAGTGGTGCATGAGAAATTAAATCTTAAATCTCCATCATTGACCTGTTAGGTCAAGCTGGTGAATTCCTTAATTTGAGCAAACAAAGGGAAGCCTTGACTTGATGGAGCAGGTGAGACGTCCACGTCGACTCAACGGGCTGTACTGTGTCATCATTTTGTGGAACAGTTTTTGAATGTATGAGGTCTGAATTGTGGGCTGCCAGCGGGGTATTTGTTGGAATTACACACCGGGCTGAATGGGTTCCAGCACTCTGACACCTGAATAATAGTCTCTTTGGAGGGAAATATTTTACTATTACTTTAACACAAACTAGTTTTTGTGTGACATTTGGAAGACATCTTACTGACAATAGTTCCGTTGTGTGTGCCATTGAATCTTCAAAAATTAAATATTCACATTCTTTGCCACTGGGCTGCATTATAACAGAATTAGATTTTTTGTTCCTAACTTCCCATCTCTTCACCTTACAGAAATGTTGGATGAAAAATTGCTGCATAGTCTTAATCTTTTCACACAGAGAGTCAAATTAATTCCAGAATAATTTTGGTAACCTCACACATTCCAAACCTTATAGGTGTACCTTATTTTCTACAACAGTAATTATTAGTTTCTCCATGACTACTGCCAAATCCCCCCTGAAACAGGCATTACACTAACGCAGATCGTTCAGTGCTTATGGCATAATTAAAGTGCTGGAGGTTCTCCAACAAAAACTTCATGGATTGGTTCCGGGGGGCTGGTGTCATTTTCAAGCTTTTACACCCAAATGAGCTATATTTCAAGTGCAGCGCTAATGATGCCTATGAATTACACAGTGCCTACTTCTCCAAATCATTAAAACTCACTTTGGTTCTTGGCAGTCTCCCACTGAGGCAGACCCATGTTGGTGTCAGTGAAGCTGCTGAACACGACATGTGTGTTAAAAAGGACCTCTGTCTCTGGTGCTTGTGTGTATCCGTCTCTCCCAGGAGTGGACATCAGGCAGCAGGCAGTGGAGGAAATGATGCACAGGATCAAGAAAGGCGTTCAGCTCCGACCTGTCAGCCAGTCCCCTAACCGAGCCAGGAGACAGGTACCGGCAACCTTTTCCTCAATGATGTAACAACATCTGGGACCTGCTGCGGTTCAAAGCCAGTTTAAAGCTCTCACTGTAAGCTGTAGGGTGATGACAGTAAACTGTCAGTAATGGCCAATAACACTGCAGCGCTGTGTGTGTGTGTGTGTGTGTGTGTGCTCTGGCACACACACCTCCGTACTACTGCTCTCCACTGTGTGGTATCCATCCCATGTAGAATAGTCCTTTATTTATGGGGCATATAAAAATATTAAAAATATATAAAATATACACGGACTGAGGAAGTCTAGTGACGAGTCCATAGCAACCAGTTCCCCAGGGTTGACTTTCTTCTTGCTGAATGGTCTTAATATTTCATTGTTTTATTTCATGTAAATACTAGCTGACTAGAGGTGTAACTCATACGCAGGATGTGTGCATTTGTTTCCATGTTTACTGTGTTTTACAGCAATGTTAGTGAGTAAACCTAGTGAAATGCCCCCCCCCCCCCCCCCATAACAGGGGAGTGTGATGTGTAAGATGAGAAAGCAGACTTTTGTCATGGGTGTGTATGGGATTGTGTCCCACGCGACCCATTTCCTTCAGGTTCTGCGTGTCATGTGTCCTGAACTCGACCGTCGCTTTGATCTCGCAACAACGAGAAGTGGCTTGGCTTAGGAAAGTCGGCGTGAATGTTAACGCAAAGTCATGATGTCATGTTGGTCACACAGCCCCCACCTGCAGAAAGGTGGTAGAAAAGTCCAGAACAGATGGCAGATATGTCTCAGTGTGAATACTAAAGAGTAAAGACGGAGAGAGAAGATATGAAGATATGAAAACATGAAACTGAAGAGCTATTATCGGAAGGGCATGACATCGGAATTGTGACAGGAAATGTGTTGTCATCTTTGTTGAAAAATGACTAAAAAGGAAAACCAAATTGTGCATGTTGAGTGTCCATTGTTCCGGGCTCTTAAAGCCATCAGCGTGTGGGATTATCTAAGAGTTGCTTGTTTTGATAAAACATGACATATGGCCAAGACATCTTTTAGTCCTTATGTTCCTCCGCCAAATTAGATAGCATTAGGACCTGCTCAGCGAGGTAATTATAAATAATGAGGATGGGAAAATTGACGTGACTCAAAATGATTGTGTGTTTACACATTGGCTTCTGTGGAAAGCATACGTCGCCGTGCCGTGTCTCGTCTCCGTGGTAAGAGGTGCAGTTAAGCCTCTAAGTGCTGAATGGGAAAAAATAAGTATAATGTGTAATGTGTGACTGCTGTTTATTTACCAAACCCATCTTTTTCCTCCTATTTTCCTTTTATCAGATGGAGAGGCTGCCCTCCAATTCTGCCATTCAGGAACTTAAAGGAATCATGGTAATGGGATGTCCTCACAAGACATCTTTTACAGCTTGTACTTTGAGACTCTGTTTTCCTCAGTGTGCGTGGATGTCTTCACACCGCAGAGATAGAATAAGACAATGGACAAAGGTTGGACAAGCAGTCTGATGTTTTACCTAAGAGAAAGTGCTACTGCAACATTTAAAGAGCTGCAGTCGACATGTATCTACTCCTTTTACATCGTGCATCCCCCCAGCTGAAGGCAGACTCGTCCCAGCTCAGACTATGAAGCATGGCGAACCCTAATGGAAACTGTAGATGGGTTTCACTTCTGGAGGTTCAATTATGGAATGAGCAAAACGTATCTTTGTCTCTGTTGACTTCCAAAAAAGCTTTCCAATTTAAAATAATTAGGTGTTAATAAGTAAGTAAGTTATTTGATTAAAAAATGTAAAATGACATATTTAGTTTCTTTTTGTTGGATTTCTGGGAAATCTATGGATATTATGGGATAGGCAACAAAAGGCCTTTCCTTTTTCAGTTAGCTACAGTGGCAAATTGGTGGAATTACTTGTTTCTTTCATGTATACTAAACGAACTAAAAGGATTTGTCATCATTATTATTATCATCATCATCATATAGTAGTTGTCTCTCTGTTTGACTGCATGGGATTTTGTTGAAACTTTGAAGGAGAACTTCGGTAGAGCCTCCCCCCCACCGAAGGTAGCGTCTCGGTCCCCAAACGGCGACGAGCAGCTGCAGAGGATCCTGCTGAGACGCCGCGATGCACTGGAGTCCCAGCACCCCCCCAGTAAGTCTCAACCCCTTCATGTCACACTCTTGCGGGCCATCATGCATCTACCAGGTCTTCCCTAATCCGGACCCGTGGTCTCTTTCTATTGCAATCCCAATATGGACTGGTAGCAATAGCCAAATCATGGGGGGGGGGCACAATATTTGTTAAAGATAAAGTATGTGTCAAACCATTCAGAATGAAGTATTTTGGTGCTGCAGGGACGTCCCAGCCTACACTAGAAAAAGTCTTTGTTTGGTACAGGTCCTTGTAAAAACCCACTATAATTATATACATTTTTTACATTAATATTTTCAATGAAAATGAGAAATTATACAAAAGTGGTAGTTCCCTCCAGACACCTCTGCCGTCCCCCCAAGGCCTGCCTCAGTCCTTTCTTCTTCTTATTTAGATTTAAGGTGTCCTGTCCCGCAGTCTCCCTCTGTACAAACTACCCTATGTCTCCTTCTCATAAAGTAAACGAGAGTTGGAGTCCTTTTTGCCTGTAGTACAGCAGGACCCTTTTATCCTCGGGGATTGGTTGATCAGCAGTTATTCTTAGAAGGTAAGAAATGATTGTTTCAGTGAGTGTTTGGATCTTTGTGCAGGTCTCCATCCCGTCCTCTCCCCCACTGTGTGAAGGACCCCGGGCCGACATCAGCATCCGCCCATATAGACTGGACGTGGGACACGCAAGATCACATGACACAAGATCACTGTCTAGCATTTAATTTGACTAAATGATAAATAATCAAACCGAGGAGTCAGACGCCATAGTCATCCACACGCCACACGCCATACTCAGCCACACGCCATACTCAGCCACACGCCATACTCAGCCACACGCCATACTCAGCCACACGCC